>NW_012106786.1:548995-560935 GCF_000951045.1 Mandrillus leucophaeus
AAAAAAAAAAAGAAAAAGAAATGTCTCTAGCTGTGTGGACGTGTATATGTATCTGTATGCATGTGTCTGCATGTATACACACCGTATTTATTTATTTGACCAAGATGAATGCATGTGTTCATTTGTGATCATTAAGGGAGCATTTTGCTGGGGCAGCAAGCTCAAAATAAATCACCTGTTGCCTCTGACAGCTGAAAGCCAGATGATGCTAAGGATGGCTGGAGAGGTCAGCTGTGACTCTTTTGCTCAACTGTTGGACAAGAGTAGGCTTGAAGTTGATAACCTCTATTCCTCTCCTGGGCAGTGCTTCTGAAACTTCAAAGAGCATAGGAATCACCTGGAAATCTTGTCAAATGCAAATTCACTTCAGCTGGGCTGGGTGAGATTGACAGTCCATATGTCTAACAAAGTCCTAGGTAAGCCGATGCTGCTGGCCCACTGACCACCCCCTGGGTAACAAAGCTCTATGGCAGTGGTCTTTACACTTTGCTGCATAATAGAACCACCAGGAGCACTTTCAAAAATCCCTTGCCCATGCAATACCCCATACCAATTAAATCAGAAAATCAGAATCCCTGGGAGTGGACTCCAGGTCCCCAGGTAATTCTAATGTGCGGCTGAGTTTGAGAACCAGAGGTCAAGCACAGAGATTCTCAAACTGGAGTTTGAATCGGGATCACTTAAAGGGGTGCTGGGCATCACCCTCGAAGTTTCTGATTCAGGAGTTCTAGGGCGGAGTCCAGAGGTTCGTGATATTAGAGACAGAGGGAGAGGAAGAGGGAGTTGGGTGCGAGAAAGAGAGAGAGGTGGTGGAATGAGCAAGAGAAGGAAAAAGGGAGAGGGGAGGAAAAAGGACAGGTTCCTTGTCTTCTGGGATTTTACAGGTTCCTAGAAGAAATAAGACAAGTATTCACATAAATAGGAAACAAGATTAACTATGACACAAAGCCAAGAGAAAGAATCCAAATATTCTGGGGGAGAAGACTTCCAGCAGAGGTGATGAGAGGTGCTCCCAGGGGTGTGGAACTGGGGACCAAGAAAAGGGACTGGGTTTAAGGAACGCTTTATGAAGAGGATCTCCAAGGGCTGGCACTCAAACAACAGCTGGAATGTTGTCACACAGAGATGGGACAAGGCTATTCCAAGCCAAAAGTTCAGGAGCAAGGGCCGGACACGGTGGCTCACACCTGTAATTCCAGCACTTTGGAAGGCCGAGGTGGGTGGATCACCTGAGGTCAGGAGTTCCAGACCAGCCTGGACAACATGTTCTCTACTAAAAATACAAAAATTAGCCGGGCATGGTGGCATGTGCCTGTTGTCCCAGCTACTCATACTCAGGAGGCTGAGGCAGAAGAATTGCTTGAACCTGGGAGGTGGAGGTTGTAGTGAGCCAAGATAGAGTCATTGCACTCCAGCCTGGGGGATGCAGCAAGACACTGTCTCAAAAAAAAAAAAAAAAATCAGTAGCAAAAGGTGAATACTAGAAAACATAGGCTGTGTTCAAGAAACAGCAAGATCTGGTCTAGAATGGAGTGGGGATAGAGCATGGGGGGCCGGGGGCAGGAGCAGGCTGCAGGGGAGGTCTGGGCCAGGTCCCATAGGGCCGCAGACTCCAAGCAGAACATGGAGGTCATGCTTAATTTGGTAGACAATGGGAAGCTCATGAAGGTTTTTAAGCAGGAGCACCCTATCACTCAGGAAGGAGTGAAAGAGCTACAATGAAGGGGCAGAGGCTGAGGCTGTTTGGTAGTAGCTGCAAGAATTCAGGTGAGAAACACCAAGTGCCTGGATTAGGGCTGGGTATGGAGGTAAAATGTCCTTAGGAAAAATTCACAGATAGAGATAAGCTCTGCCACTTAAACTGTTAACATAGGTCTGATCTTCATTAGAATTAGAAGATACATGAATTGTGAGTGCCTAGAAGTTCCTGCTAGATGAACATTAAACAACTACAGTCTAACCAGTTCTGGAAACATCCCAAGCTGGGTGAATGTGTCCAAAGGTCCCAAGCTGGACAATTAGAATAGAGGTCAAGCAGCCTTATGTCGAGTAAATGTTTAAGAAGGAATGAAGACAAATGCACAGACTCCTGTGAGCAATCATGAGGAAGGTCAGGGGCATTTGTTAAACAAAGACCAACAAAGACAATCTCAGAGGCAGAAGTCGGGGACAGACAAACCCATGCACCTGGGATGGTCCCCAGTGGGCCCCATCTTGGGTGCCCAGTGAAAGATGAAAGGCACAGAGGCCCTGCCGCAAGCCAGGTGGGAAGAGCTGTAATCACCTCTGACGCCTGCTGAGACCTGAACCTCTGTTCTGTGCCTCCCCAGCCAAATAATAACCTGAGGCCTCTCCTCAGCCCTCCACCACTCTCTCCTCCACAGTATCTGACTGCAGATCCAAAGTTCATGACAAACTGGTCACCTCCACTAGGAAGGAAGCAAAGACAGCTGTAAAATAGGATGAAGGTTTGCTTATTTTAATAGGAAGAATAAAATTAAAAGTTTTTTTTTCGGGGCCAAAGAAAATCAAGTACTTTGCTTCAAGCAAAACTGGGATCTCTATGCAGAAAGAGACAGGTCTGAGTTTGACTCCTGGCTCCATCACTTAACAGCCATATGAGCTTCCTGAACTTGCATTTCCTATCTGTGAAATGACAACGCCAGCCACTCACAGGCTTCTTAGTGAGACAGGCATGAAGGTGCCCAGGGCAGGGCTGGGTCACTGCGGGCCTTTGGCATCAGTCCCTTTTGCCAGAGGACAGCCCTACTCATTCTCCCAGTCCCTGGCAGTTGTCACAGTCTCTGCCCTAAATCCCCTTCAGTTTCCTTCTCTTCTCTTCTCTCTTCTGAATCCTCCAGGCCAGATGCTCTGGAGTTAGCCACTGTCTTAATTCCATTTGCATCCCCTCCTTCCAACACCCAGTAGGAACTGTCACTTAAAATCATACATGTGACAGGCCGGGTGCAGTGGCTCACGCCTGTAATCCTAGCACTTTGAGAGGCCGAAGCAGGCGGATCATGAGGTCAGGAGACTGAGACCATCCTGGCCAACATGGTGAAACCCCGTCTCTACTAAAAATACAAAAAATTAGCCCGGTGTGGTGGCACACACCTGTAGTCCCAGCTACTTGGGAGGCTGAGATAGGGAAATCACTTGAACCCGGGAGGCGGAGGTTGCAGTGAGCTGAGATCATGCCACTGCAGTCCAGTCTGGTGACAGAGCAAGACTCTGTCTCAAAAAAAAAAAAAAAAAAAAATCATGCATGTGACAAAATGCTTAAAAACATGGGCTATGTCTTCAGACACATGCATTCAAATCTTGGTTTTGCCTGGTACAAAGACAGCGATCTTAAGGGGTCTCTGGTGATAATCCTGCTTATCTTCCAGGGTGGTGAAGATTACATGAGTTTTCCGTATTAAATGCCAAGCATATTTCCTGGCTTGCAGAAAGATCTTGGGAAATACTAGCCATTGTGACTTTCAGTTCTTTCTCACATGTGTCCCATCTGGGGCTGACCACCATCACTGCACACCTTCCCAGCTTCCCGGCTGCTCTCCTGTCCCTACCTCTCACTACCCTAATCAAACCTACATCCTGTTGCCACACTCCGCTTCCTCCCATGCCCCTTGGGCCCTAGTTCAAGAACTGGCTGAGGCCAATGACATTCAGTCCAAGCCCTCACCCACCCTTCCCCTAAACTCTACTTCCTATTACTTCCTAAAAACACACTTGCCACTCCAATCAGCCAGCTCTCCTGTCACCCAAAGGTATAAACTACCTTGGCTCTGCCCTTCCCAGCCTCTGCTCAGCACAGCTCCTCTCAGCTGCTTGCTCCTTGCCCTATGCCTTTCCAAATTCTACTCCCTTCTACAACCTCCTGCTTTGGTGTCACCTCCTCCAGGAAGCCTTCTCTGACCTGACCTCTCCACTCCACGCTACCTTCTCTGAACTTCTGTAGTTCTCATCAGCACAAAGACAGCTATATCCTATGAACCCTGAGACAGCTCTACTGGCACACGTTCATCTAAAGTAAATATTTGGTGATCAAGAGAGTCCAGTTTAAAACGGAAAACCAGGAGGGAGACAGGGCAGTTAAACAGCAGGTCGGGATCCCAACACTTATTAGTAACATTGGAGACAAATAGAGTAACTATTGCGAAGAGCTCAAGTTTCCAATTACTATTTTAAGAGCCCAGGATGACTTCATACCACAGAAAGTCTCTAGTCATTAGCTGGGTTACTTGTCATTTATGTTGGTTTCATAAAAATAATCACTTTGAAAACATCAGATTGTTTTCTCTAATTCCAGGAACTATTTGGATGTTTCTTGCACAACCAAGTGAAGGTGACAGAGTGTGGTTTGCAGGGGTCTCCAGCTCCTCCCTGTGTAACTTCCATCAGCTTTCCAACCTCTCCAAATATAAGTAAAAACTGTGCTTACTATGCAAATGCAGCTCTAAGCCCCTCCTACACCACAGTTCTGGAGCTGACACTACACACAGTGAGGACACTAAAAGGCTGATGAATACACTGACTGCCTACAGACAGAGCAGAGGGATGGCGCTGTCCCCTACTCTGTCTTGGACACCATCTTCTCCTCTGAAACAACACACTCCTCCACCTTGGAAGGGTGCTCCCATCCTCTCCCTATGAGGTTGTATATCTCACCACTGTCCCAAAGGGTCTGGGTCAAGTCTTCCACCAGGGCTGCTGCCTCCTCACTGTTTTCAGGCCAATGCTCTTGCAGCCAAGCCTGAATTTCCTTGGCAGCACAGTCAACATCTGCTCCTTGGTGTGTACCTCTGGCCTCAGCCAGTGATGACAGAGCTCTCAGAGGTGGCCGAGTACATCCTGCAGTCCCCTGGTTGCCTCTGCCTGGGGGCTGCCCTTGCCGGCACTCTGGGGAAAGGGCTTAGACTGAGGGCTATCCTCCTGCAGTACAGCTACCTGCACCCAGGAGTCATCCGCCAGGATCATTATGGTGACCTCCTCCTCTTGTCTTTCTTCCTCTTTGACAGAGCAGGAGCATCGCCATCTTGGGCAAGCCTATTCTAAATCCAATCAAAAACCTAAATCCAAAGGGCATCAGCCTAATGGCTAAGGTCAGCATGACCATAAGCCACAAACTAACATCTCTCACCAGAAACATTCAAAACTCCTTTCCAACCAGAGACATGCTAGTCCTGAGATAACCCACCTCTTGCCGGAAAGATGTCAGCCCCAAGATAACCTCCCTTCTGCCCAGAGACGTTCCAAACCTGCCAAAACTTCTGCCCCACACCGAAACATTCCAAGCTTGTGATAAGCACCCTCACCCTAAAACCAATATATACTCTTAGTCTGGAAGAGAAAGGGCTCCTGACTGAAATTGGCCAGAAGCCCCTCTGAGGTTTTATCTAAAGTAAACCTGTCTTTAAGTGTCTAGCCGTAGTTCATGTTTTTTTTTTTTTTTTACTCTTTCTTTAACTCTTACACTCTTGAGGCACCTGGACCAAGGGGCTCAGCGGAGTGGTCACTTTCGATATCTCTGTGGCCATCATCCAAGGTCCTGGGGCAATCACTTAGTCTTCAAGCCTTGAACCTCAGTCTTCTCCAGCCAGGCTCTGGGGTAAGACACCTCCCTCCTCAAATCGCAACAAGTAGTCCTACTGAGAAACAAAAAAGAGAAACATAATCACTAAGTAGACTGTCCTAAAGCAATCTAACTCACAAGAGCCCAGGTCAGACCACCAGGTGGTCCTTACATATGCAAACCAACAGATGCTTCCTGTTGCTCTTAAAGGAAAAATGTCTTATTCCTGAAAACACCTCTCTCTGTGGTAAGAGAAGTTAAGAAGTATTACAAGTGGCCAGGCGCAGTGGCTCACGCCTGTAATCCCAGCACTTTGTGGGGGCTGAGATGGGTAGATCATGAGGTCAGGAGTTCGATACCAGCCTGGGCAACATGGCCAAACCCTGTCTGTACTAAAAATACAAAAATTAGCCGGGTGTGGTGGCATGCGCCTATATTCCCAGCTACTCAGGAGGCTAAGGCAAGAGAATCACTTGAACCTGGGAGGTGGAGGTTCTAGTGAGCCAAGACCACGCCACTGCACTCCAGCCTGGGCAACAGAGCAAGACTCAGTCTCAAAAAGAAAAAAAAAAAAGTATCACAAGCACAAAAAATACAGCATTGTTCCTTCCAAAACACCAGAGAATGAGTATCAGAAATGCAAAGTCCCCAGAAAAACCCATGACTGAAACACTGAGGACTCTCCTAAGTCAGCTCTGACTTGCACTGTGTGACCTTGACCTAACATACAACTTAGTCACTCAATCTCAGTGACCACTGAATAAAGAGAGATAATAACACTCATCTTTTTATTCTTACGGGGGCATCTTAAGGATTAGCAGTGGATCAGATATCAAAGTACTTTGAGCTTCATTGGAAGAAAGGCAATATCTCAACTGCATTATTACCATACTTTATGAAGATTAAGACATGCTCATACATCTCCAATCCAGTCTTGGCCCCTCAGTAATTTATCTTAAAAATGTTAGATATAAATTCCAAATTTATCTTCAAAGAATCAATATGTCAGTATGTTCAATTCTTTGCCTTCTACTTTTAAACTTAACTTCCTTGCAAAGCAACCTTTTTTGCCTATTCCACCCTGACTCATTCAGATTACCTGCTACCTGCTCCACCCTGACTCATTCTCTACCCTGCATAACCATTTTTTTCCCGCCAAAGCACTCACCCTGTCACTCTCTTTAAATTAGCCAATCGGAATTAGTTTAGCCTGTGCGGTCTAACCCCAGCCGATAGGGGAACAACACAGCAGCAAGGGCCATGTGTGTCAGAGATAAGAACCCCTTCCCCTCCCTGGTCCAAGTGTGTGCTCACCATTGCTCCATCTGTAAGGGCGCACCCTTCTATAGAAGTAACTTGCCTTGCTGAAAATTCAAAAGAAAATTTTATATTAGAGCGCTATTTCTTTTGCGGCACCGAAACTTTATATATAACAACAACAAAAACCCATCTTTGCAAAAAGAAATTTATTTGCAAGGACACAAAACCACAACATCATTTCTAATTCCAAAAAATTGAGTCCTTAAGAATCTACCAGCAGGGGAATGGCTAATAAACTACAGCACATCCGTATAGTAGCACATACCAGAAACTGTGGTATAATAAAGGCTACCTTTGGGTGGTAATGACAGGGAAGGGGCTCAAAGGAGTCACCTGGGATGCTGGAAATTTTCGATATCTTGATTTGGCAATGGTTGCATAAGAGCAAACATGAAATTTAACATCTGTGCATTATACTATATGTATTTTTTAATATTTTAAAAATTATACTCACAAAGATTACTAATCACTAACGATTTAAGATAATCCTTCTGATATGAAAATAATGGATAAACGTCACTGGGCATGGTGGCTCACGCCTGTAATCTCAGTACTTTGGAAGGCTCAGGCGGGTGGATCACAAGGTCAGGAATTTGAGACCAGCCTGAACAACATGGTGAAACCTTGTCTCTACTAAAAACACACAAATTAGCTGGACGTGGTGGTGCACACCTCTAATCCCAGCTACTTGAAAGGCTGAGGCAGAAAAATTGCTTGAACTCAGAAGGCAGAGATTGAAGTGAACAGAGATTGCACACGGCACTCTAGCCTGGGAGACAGCGTGAGACTCTGTCTCAAAAAAAAAAAAAAATTAATTAATTAATTAATTAATTAATGGATAAACACAAAACCAGCAAGGCAGAAAAACCACAGACACAGTAAGTCCCCAATTCTCTTTAAAAATGAACTCATACACAGGAAAAAAGAACCAGATGGCAGTTAGAAAATATCGAGAGCAGTGGAATTGCAAACGACTTAAAATAAATATTACGAAAGCAATACAAAATTATTTTTAGGCCAGGTACTGTGGTTCATGCCTGTAATCCCAGCACTTTGGGAGGCTGAAGAGGAAGACGGCTTGAGGCCAGTGTTACAGGAAAGGGGTCCGGATCCAGATCCCAAGAGCGAATTCTTGAATATCACACAAGAAAGAATTCAGGACAAGTCCACAGTGCAAAGTGAAACCAAGTTTATTAGGAAGGCAAAGGAATAAAAGAATGGCTACTCCATAGGCAGAGCAGTCCTGAGGGCTGCCAGTTGTCCATTTTTATGGTTATTTTTTGATGATACGCTAAACAAAGGGTGGATTATTCATGCCTCCCCTTTCAGACCATATAAGGTAACTTCCTGACGTTGCCATGGCATTTGTAAACTGTCATGGCACTGGTAGGAATGTAGCAGTGAGGAGGACTGGAGGTCACTCTCGTCACCATTTTGGTTTTGGTGGATTTTGCCCGCCTTCTTTACTGCAACCTGTTTTACCAGCAAGGTCTTTATGACCCATATTTTGTGCTGACCTCCTATCTCATCCTGTGACTTAGAGTGCCTTAACCATCCGGGAATGCAGCCCAATAGGTTTCAGCCTCATTTTACCCAGCTCCTATTTAAGATGGAGTTTCTGTGGTTCACACCCCTTTGACACCAGGAGTTGAAGACTGGCCTGGGCAACAGCTTGAGACCCCCTCTCTACAAAAAGGAAAAAAAAAATAAAATTAAAAATTACTACATCATAAAGACTCAGATGACAATCCCCCTCAATAAAAAGGTGGGGGGAAAGTAGAAAAAAAGCTTAAAAAGAAAGAATGATAGAAAGAAAAAGCTATTGGGAAAACTGAAGCTCTCAACATGTATTTTACTCAAATGACTAGAAGAAAGAGTGGCATATGGTAAAAGAGAACCCTTCCTACTTGGGAGCCTGGGAAAACTGTGCCCGGTCAGCTAAGTTGCCGTCTGACTTGGGACATCACATGTCCCTTCTGAACCTCAGTTTCCCCATCTGTAAAACGCGTAGGCTGCGCGGGATGTCGTCGAATGTCCCTTCCCGTCCAAAGTCTGCGCTTCCAGGTAGGAGAGGCAAGGAGCGCTCCACCAAGGAGAAGCGTCCGGGATGGTTCGCGGAGCGCAGCCGGGCGCCTAAATCGAGGCTGCCCGGGCCCGCGGGACACGAAGGGCGACCCAGATGCCCCAGCCCAAGCAGGGCTGCCGGCAGCTGGCTCTAGGCCCGCTATTCCCTTGCCTCGGTCTACTGCCCGGGGTCCGCGCGGCTCCAGACCTGCCTCTCCAGGTCACCTCTCGGGATACCAGGTCCTGCGGTGGCGGCTGCTCCACGTGCAAAAGTGCCCCCGGCCTTTCTGATGATATGCTAAACAATCGACCCGGCCCCTTGCACTCTGGCTCAAGCCGGTGGAGCACGGAGAGTCCTGGGCGGAACAGGTCCGCCCACCGCCGCGCTCATTGGCTGCCGAGAACGGCCCTGGGAATTCTGCCTTTCTATTGGCGGAGACAGCACCCAAAGCCGGAGGGCGGGAAGGAGTCTGGGCCCAACGCATTGTGGGAGACGTAGTCCGCCCGGAGACGAACCGGACCAAGGTCCCCTGAGCAGGGTTGCGGTTGATAGCCTGCGCAGTGCCCGCAGGCCAGAGGCAGGAAAATCCGCAGACTGTCCGTCAGGACCCCAGTGTTGGCCAGAGCTGTGACCTGAGACAAGCCGTTTCACTTCTCTAAGTCCTCTGTGTATTTGTCTATAAAATCTGAAAGGTGGATGGACGAACTTGAAGGTCGTTTTCAGCTACGAACCCGTGGCAAGGATTATTGTTAGGCGCCCCCGACCAGCGAGAGAGGACCCTGGGCAGGAAGGGAATCCATGAAGGAAAAAACCCTCATCGCCCAAGCCTGGGGCCTCTTTCCCAGTTTGCAGCTGTACACATGCACCCGGCCTTCGCATACCCCTTTGTTTTCGCACGTGGTATACCTGTGTTTGGAGAAAAGCTCTGCCCCTCTCCTCTGCCGCGGAACTCCCATTCTTTCAGCTCCTCCTGGGTGGAGCCTGCCCTGTCATCACCTCCCTAGGCAGAGACACTGCTCCAGCACACCTGTTGGACGTCTTTTAAATTTTATTTAAAAAAATTATGTGTATATATATATACACACGCACATAGAGAGAGAGGGAGAGCGCGCGCGCGCGAGAGAGACAAGATCTATTTATATATATATCTATAGATAGATGGATAGATAGATAGATAGATAGATAAATAGATAGATTTATCTCTCTCCTTGAATTCCTTGCTTGAGCCCAGAGTCTCCTGGAACTCCTGGGCCCAAGCCATCCTCCCTCTTCAGGCTCCCAAAATGCTGGAATTACAGGTGTGAGCCACTGCATCCGACTGACTCTCCATTTTAGTACCGACCACCATGTTACTTACCTGTCATTCTCAGCATGGGGGAATGGAGGGTGCCAGGGAGTGGGAGGATGGCCTGTATCTTGGTGTTCCTAGGGCTGGCGCTGTTGAAGAAATGGTTGCCCGAACCCTGCTTGAAAACAGGTGAGAAACTGCCTAGAAACTCAAGTGGAAAATCTCAGAATGGAGAGAGGCACCCTTAATGGCCTGTGATGGAATAGTTGTATATTTTGCACAGAGCAATTCCTGGAGGCACATGCAGTGAAATAACTGCCTTTTTTTTTTTTTTTTTTTTTTTTGAGACAGAGTCTTGCTCTGTCTCCCAGGTTAGACTGCAGTGGCACAATCTCGGGTCACTGCAACCTCCACCTCCCGGGCTCAAGTGATTCTTCTGCCTCAACCTCCTGAGTAGATGGGATTACAGGCCTGCACCACCACGCCCAGCTAATTTAGTAGAGACAGGGTTGCACCATGTTGGCCAGGCTGGTTTCAAACTCCTGACCTCAAGTGATCTGCCCATCTTGGTCTCCCAAATTGCTGGGAGGCATGAGTCACCATGCCCAGTCCTTTTCCATTTTTAATTGGATTTATTTGTAAGAGCTCTTTGTATATTAAGAAAATTATCTCTTTGACACAATAGTTGCTACTATTTCTCAGTTTGCTTTTTGTTTTCTGTTATAGAAATTTGAAGTTTTTATGCAATCAATTTGTTAATCTTGTCTTTTTATAGCGTCTGAGTTTTGTGTTAGAAAATCCTCTGCACCACTCCAAAGAAGTGAAATTCACCTGTTTTTCACTAACTAACCTCTTTAATCCAAATACAGAGATGCATAGTGAGGTTTAGCTAGTGAATCTTATCCAGTACCCTGGTAGTATCTTTATCAGTCCAGACTGACCACATGCAAACAGCACCACCTCCATGCCAGCCTGAGAAGTCTGCACTAAGCCCCTGGATGCAGAACTCCAGGCCACAACCCCTCCAGTGATATTTGGGGGATGACATTGCGTTAACAAAGATGAGTTTCCCCACATGTCCATCCTTATCAGGAATGGAAATTTACACAAAAGAGAAAAGATGCAGGGGAGGGTGGGGATGCACAGCTGGAACTTTCCAGCAGCCCAAGAGTTCATTTACCTCTCTGTTCCTAACCCAAGTCGACCCTTGACCACAAGAACTGGCACTAGCTTGTCACTGAAGGGTCCTAGAGAAGCCATCTCCTCTGTGTCTGATTCTGGGAGGTTAGTTCTTGCCAGTGTTAAGGACCTATCCTACATGAGACAGAGAGGAAGTCACACTTAAGATCAATATATGGCATAATGATCCCACTGAGAAGGGCCCTGGTAGCCGAGGCAGTACGCTAAGACCAGCCTGCCACAGTGAGGCAAGCCTGGAAACAAAGCCAAGTTCAAGGTTGCTCCCCCAAGAGATTCCTTTCTCTGTTGGCCAAACCACAGGGGTGAGAGAGGCTCGGTTCCACCAGGAAGCATTCTTGGTTAAAAGCTTGAGAACTAATCTGGCTAACTTAAGTAAAAGGGACTTATTGAAAGACTGTCAGGGAAGTGACAGAATAGAAGGAAGCTGATGGATCAGGCTTGAGAACAGTTAAGAACTGAGAAACAAAGAGGAAGGCCCCAAGAACCACAACA
>NW_012106786.1:562066-568241 GCF_000951045.1 Mandrillus leucophaeus
GTTTCACTGTATTAGCCAAGATGGTCTCAATCACCTGACCTTGTGATCTGCCCACCTTGGCCTCCCAAAGTGCTGGGATTACCGGCGTGAGCCACTGTGCCCGGCCTCATCTTTTAGTCTTTCTACTTAAGATAAGAGTTGTTTGCACACCACAATTACAGTGTTATAATACTCTGTGTTTTTCTGTGTACTTACTATTACTAGTGAGTTTTGTACCTTCAGATAATGTCTTATTGCTCATTAATGTCCTTTTGTTTCTGATTGAAGACTTCCCTTTAGCATTTCTTGTAGGATTGGTCTGCTGTTGGTGAAATCCCTCAGCTTTTGTTTGTCTGGGAAAGTCTTTATTTCTCCTTCATGTTTGAAGGATATTTTCACTGGATATATTATTCTAGGGTATAAGGTTTTTTTCCTTCAGCCCATAACATATATCATGGCACTCTCTCTTGGTCTGTAAGGTTTCCACTGAAAGTCTGCTGCCAGATGTATTGGAGCTCCATTGTATGTTATTTGTTCCTTTTCTCTTGCTGCTTTAGGATCCTTTCTTTATCCTTGACCTTTGGAAGTTTGAGTATTAAATGCCTTCAGGTAGTTTTCTTTGGGTTAAATCTGCTTGGTGTCCTATAATGTTCTTGTACTTGAATATTTATTCTCTGTTATTATCCCTTTGAATAAACTTTCTACCTCTATTTCTCTACTTCCTCTTTAAGGCCAAGAACTCTTGGCTTTGCCCGTTGAGACTACTTCTAGATCTTGTGAGTGTGTTTCATTCTTTTAAATTTTTTTGTCTCCTCTAATTGTATATTTTCAAATAGTTTGTCTTCAAGCTCACTAATTTTTTCTTCTGCTTGATCAATTCCACTATTAAGAGACTCTGATGCATTATTTATTGTCGATTGCATTTTTCATCTCCAGAATTTCTGCTTGATTCTTTTTAATTATTTCAATCTCATTGTTAAATTTATCTGATAGAATTCCAAATTCTTTTTCTGTATTATCTTTAATTTCTTTGAGTTTCCCTGAAACCACTATTTTGAATTCTCTGTCTGGAAGGTCACATATCTCTGTTTTTCTATGATTGGTCCCTGGTGCTTTAATTAGTTTGTTTGGTGAGGTCATGTTTTCCTGGATGGTCTTGATGTTTGTGGATATTCAATGCCTGAGCATTGAAGAGTTAGGTATTTATTGTAGTCTTCTCAGTCTAGCAGTGCGTTACCCTCCCGGCTTTGATATGTGCCAATACACATGGAGTATTCCAAGGCAGAGAGGCTCTCTCAAGCCTCAGTGTTCAAGGTGTTTACTGGAACTTCATCACAGAGGCATGCTTGATTGTCCACGTGGATCTTCTCAGTTTTCAGTTTCCAGTCCTTCCAGGGGTGACCTAAAGTCTGGACTCTAAATCTCCTAGTAGGTATTCCTGGCCTGGCTAGACCCCATCCTAAATCTCATTATTAGACTATCCATTATGACCCAAGACCCCCAGGCAAAGATACTCCTGTTAGGCATTACACATTGAAGACTACCTCCCAGGAGTCTAGGACAAAGGACAGTCCTCTTTTTGGTCAAGGTTAATTTTTATTTGAAACTGTACAACATGCCATCACTCTATTATCCTTTCTGTTTTATCTTCAAAATAACCCTAATTGGTGGGTAAGGATGTTTATTATTATAAACAAGATCTCAAGAGGGAAGACGCTTGGGCCAGGTTGCGCAGTCAATCCTGGACTCATGGTACAAGACTCTTTCCACTCTCTTAGCACCCCAAGTCCTGAGAAGAAGATGGAAACAAGGTGTGTGTATGTGTGTGTGCACATGTGTGTTTGTGTGTGTAAATGTATATTTAATGAGTATGTGTGGATATGTGTATGTCTCTGTGTGTTTGTGTATATATGTGGATGTTTCTGTGTCTATAAGTATGGTTGTATATGTGTGTATCTGTTCAGTGGTGCACATCTGGAATGCCAGCTACTCAGGAGGCAGATGAAGGAGGATCACTTGAGCCTAGGAGTTTGAGAGAGAGAAAATTTCAATGATCTTCTTGCAATTAGAAGAAGAAACCTGGGGTTGGACATAAAAAGACATAAAGCACCGCATAAAGAGGCAGAGAAATATCTAATGAAAAACAAGTGATCAAGAATTAAGTAGTTCATCTATAAAGAAATATAGCACTTTAGCAGCAGAATAAAACTGCAAGATAATTTCCTCTAGAACCCTGATAATCTTTGTGAGAAACTGTCGATCGCATATGTTAATCACCAAAACTTGCAGGACTCTGTGCAACAAAACTGGCTAGTAAAATCATTTCTCTTAAACTCATTATGCTACAAGTGGCATTCAACTCTTTCTCAAGCAAGATTTCATAAACCTATCTCCAGCTTCCAGATGGTGAGGGAAAGTGTGATCAGATTTTATGATAAATTGTGCCTGTCTCTGAGCCCATCTCCTCCTATTGAAGAGAAGGAAAATGAGGCAAGCACATTGCAGCCCTGCTGACAAAAGTCACAAGATAAGCAAATAATTATTATTTAAAACCAGAGAGTACTATAATTTATTCACGAGTGCCACACATTCTATATTAGATCTTTCAGTTCAATTTACTTGTATTCTTTGAAGTAAATTTATAAGATTCAAATTATTCAGAAAATACTCCCAAGCTAATAAAACACTTTAATCACAGGAAGTATCGTGCTACACAATATGGTGTGGTGGTGAAGGGTGCAGGCTTTAAAACCAGAAAACACAGGTTCAAGTCCTGGCTCTATTACCTTGGCAAGGTTACATGGTCTTGCTGTGCCTCAATATCTCCATCTAAAATGTAGGGATGACAATAATAGTGTCTATTTCACAGAGTTGTTTTGAGGAAAATAATATATATAGAGCACTTTGAACAGCAGTTATTGCTATATAAATGTTTGCTATAGTTATTCTAACATTTCAGATTATAAATATCTACCCTGTTACTCAGATAACAAGAGTCCCTAAGCTGATAACATGATGAAGAGCTTTTGGGTTTCTTAATTTCCATCAGTTTTGTGAGGGAAAAAATACTACATGAAGAAGAGCAACTGAAGCAGGCGTGAGAAGGAAGCTTGGCTTAAGATTGGGGGGCTTGGATTTATTAGGCTTTTGTCTTCCAAAAATTTCCTAAGCTCCATTGATAAGAAGATGTTTAATATCAGTCTAGCTAAAAACGACCAATAGACCCCACAAGACACTGAGTTACAGCCAAAAGTAGAAGGGTAATAAATGAAATACGGAAAACTACACAACCAGAAAAATAAACAACTACCAGTACCCAAAACAAGGCTAAATCTCACAGGATTATGTTGAATGAAAGAAGCCAGCCACAAACACGCACAAACTGAATGATACCATTTACATGAAGTTCAAGAACAGGCGAAACGAATCCATGGACTCATGTGAGATTTTGCCATGTTTTGGGTGCCACCAAGATGGCACTTTGAACAGTGTGTTCTAACATGGTGGAAAGGACAGAAAAACAAAAGAAGAAAACTGAGCTAGGTAGCTCCCTCAAGCCCTTTCATAAGGTCACTAATCCCACTCATGAGGGGGCTCCTCCCTCATGACTTAGTCATCTCCTAAAGACTCCACCTCTTAATGCTATCACACTGGGGTTTAAGTTCCAACATGAATTTTGGAGGAGACACAATCATTCCAACCATAGCAAATATACTTTACTAAAAAAGAAGAAAAAAGAAAAATCTTGTCTCTAAACATAGTATTTTAAGAGTTTATATATTTACAGCCCAGTTTTCCACTTGCATACATACATATTTGTGACCATGAGTGTCATTCTTAGCTGAGAAAAGTTTCAGTAAGTTAATTTTTTCTCACATTATCTATTAATATCTTATTCAGATAAAACCAAATTTCTAACCTAGATTTTAGGCTGAGATAGAAACCCATAGTCATTTGTTGCGATGTGAGAATGACAGAGACAGATATTAACTAACAGAATCCAACTATTAAAATAAATTTAAGGGCACAATTCTCTACTGACTCCCCCAGACAAATCATTACTTGGATAGCAATGAATCAACTAAAAAGGGAAGTGAGAACAGTTAGAGTTCTTTTTGCAATGGATGGATGTTTATGAGACTATTAAGTGAAGAGGGTTCAGAAACAAGGGGATAAATGGCATGCTAATTTGGGGTTGAATGGAGTAATGAGATGATCTTGGAAATACAAGAATCGTGCTTAATGGGACTTGTCTACTTGCAATTCAATAAACCAATATACGTAAATTCAAAGAGACAAAGGACATGAGCACTCAGAACAAAATTATAGGAATACAGCCAGTCACAGTGGCTCATGCCTGTAATCCCAGCACTTAGGGAAGCTGAGGCAGGCAAATCACCAGAGGTCAGGAGTTTCTGACCAGCCTGGCCAATGGGGTGAAACCCCATCTCTTCTAAAAATACAAAAATCAGCCGGGCATGGTGGTGGGTGCCTACAGTGCCAGCTACCTGGGAGACTGAGGCATGAGAATCACTTGAACCGGAAGGCGGAGGTTGCAGTGACCCGATTGCCCCACTGCACTCCAGCGTGGGCGATGAGACTCCATCTCAGAAAACAAACAAACGAACAAACAAACACAAATTTGCAGGGATAAATTTAGCAAAGAGGTACCAAAGTTGAGATAAGGGTCACTGTTCCACGTCTGACACCTTTAATTCTTGAGTCATGGGGATGGCAAGCCAGGAACAGAATCTTCTGACCAGAAGCTAAAACCAGCCTTTGGGGTGGGTTCAGAGAGACTGTTCAGACTCAAGATGTGAAAGCAGATGTTGCCTGGTAGAAAATATCCCGAATGCAAGGGCATTTTCAAAGACAGTGGTGCTCGGGAAAAGAGAATGCTGTGTTTAAAAAGGAAAAAAAAAAAAAAAAATTTAAAAGAATAGAAACAAGGAAGGAAAAGTGACAGACAGTAGGGTGACCATACGTTCTCAGACCATCCAGGCTCTGAGGAGGGCGAAACTAGGCCAAAGTTACCCAGCAACAAGGTACAGCTAAGGTTATGTCTGCTGTCCCGGTGCAATTATTATAGTGCCCCTTTCACTCTCCGAAGTGTCTGGATTTCGATGATAAAGCTTATGATCACCCTACCAAAGAGAGGAAATTAGCCAGAAGACCCATGTGTCCATTTTAAACGGTGTGGACTGGCCCACAGTCCCGTGCCGCTGCCCAGCTGAGCGGCGTGCACCACCTCTGCCTCGCCCTACCCCGCCCTGCCCGGGGCTCCAGGAAGGCTGGAGCGGAACTCTCGGCTCCCGCGCTGCTCTGGTGCCACCTGCAGGTTAGGTGTGGGAACTGCTTCTCCACACCCTGACCCCGGACAATCTTGGACTTGGCCAAAAGACATTCCGAGCAGGGGAAGCCCCGACTAGGGAGTTGGCTGGACCCTGAAGTCCACGTTACAGAATAAGATGGGCCCAGCTTAAACCAACAGAACCCAGCTCCTCCTCTTCCTACCCACTCCTGTCCTGTCTCATTTTGTAGAGGGGAAACTGAAGCCTAATTCAGATTTTTCATTGGTAGGATTGTGAAGCATACATTTGGAGCCTCCCAGGTGCCATTCCCCACATATCTATCTTTCCCCTAATACGTTAGGATAGTGGGGAAGCAAGAGAGCTTAAACTCACTAAGCTCCTAACGTGTACAGGCCAGTGTGGGCACTTTTCTCTCCAGCCTCGCACTTGATGGGAAATAGGTGATCACACAACTAGGAGACAGGATCAGAGTGGGCTCGCGATGTGCTCACCGTCTGTCAGTTGAAACTGGAACCCAGTGTGAATATGTCAGTCTAAATGCAGAGCTCTATGCATGTTCCTCTCTATTCCCTTGGTCACCAACACCAATTCCCAAGGCAGAACCCCAGGAGGGCTGGACTGAAGGACCTGGAGGTAATAGAAAACATCTCAAGAGTGGTGTACATGTCACTGGAATTTGGATTCCCCTGTGTCGGAGCCTGTGAATTGCTACCGGCAGTAAACTGAGGATATTGTAGGGTTCACCTTCTTTTAGGGATCACAGTTCTGCTCGACCTATCTCCAATGTCTGAAAACTGTTGTTTTATATATTTTGTTCCATTTTTCTAGTTGTTCAAGGTGGGAGGCAAATCTGGTCCCTGTTATCAATCATGGCCACATGTAGA
>NW_012106786.1:570531-572516 GCF_000951045.1 Mandrillus leucophaeus
ACCCCATCTCTACTAAAAATTCAAAAATGAGTTGTGTGTGGTGGTGTGCAGGGGTCCGTAACCCCCAGGCTGTAGATGGTACCAGTTAGGTACCTGTTAGGAACCAGGCTGCACAGCAGGAGGTGAGTGGTGGGTGGTGAGTGTAACTGCCTGAGCTCTGCGCCCTGTCAGATCAGCAGGCATTAGATTCTCATATGAGTGTGAACCCTAATGTGAACTGCACATGTGAGGGATCTAGGTTTCGCACTCTTTATGAGAATCTAATGCCTGATGAGTTGAAGTGGAATGGTTTCATACCAAAACCACCGCCCCTGACTCCATCTCTGGAAAAATTGTCTCCTGTGAAACCAGTCAGGACTGCAGGTAGCATGTGCCTGTGGTCCCAGTTACCTGGAAGGCTGAGGTGGAAGGATGGATCGAGCCTGGGAGGTGGAGGTTGCAGTGAGTTGAGATCATGCCACTGCACTCCAGCCTGGACAACAGAGTGAGACCTTATCTCAAAGAAACAAATACACAAAAAGGGCCAGGCATGGTGGCTCACACCTGTAATCCCAGCACTTTGGGAGGCTGAGGCAGGCAGATCACCTGAGGTCAGAAATTCAAGACCAGCCAGGTGAGGCAGAGGTTGTAGTGAGCTGAGATGGTGCCATTGCACTCCAGCCTAGGCTACAAGAGCGAAACTCCATCTCAAAAAAAAAAAGGAAAAAGAAAGGATGAAAGGAAGAAAGAAAGGAAGGAAGGAAGGAAGGAAGAAAGAAAGAGAGAGAAAAAAGACTCTCTTTCTCACACATTGGAATTATCAGGCAAGATGAGCTTTAAAGTAACTACATACATACATTAAATAATTTAGAAAAATATCAATACCTGTGAAGGATGGTGAAAAAAGAATTTAGAGAAGTACGTTTTAGTAGAAGTATGTCCTAAATATGCATGGCACATACTTACTAAAAAAATAGTTTACTTTTTATCAGAAATCTAAATTTAACTGGGTGTCCTATATTTTATCTGGCAGCTCTACCCCAAAGCTAAGCAGGAGAGAGTCCAGAGTCCTACCTTCCAGCAGGCGACCTAGCCTAGGACAGGGCCTGGCCAGGGGCAATTGTGCATTGGATGGGTTTGAGATGCCAGTCATTCATGTGTCAAAGGTTTGCCAGGCCAGCATACAATCAATATTATTTTTATTTAATATTTTTGTCTAAAAAAACTTTAAAAATTTTAACCTTTTATTTGGAAATACAGATTCAGAGGAAATTTCAAAGATGGTACAGAGAGGTTTCATGGACTCCTCACTCAGTTTCCTCCAAAGGTTCTATTTTATATTAGTGTAGAACAATATCTAACAATGTCACGTGTCTAGGTCTATGCCATTTTATCACATATGTAGACTCCTTTAATCACTGCTACAATCAAGATACAGAACTGTTCCACCACCACAAAAATCCCCCTCCTGCTATTCCTCTGCACTCATTCCTGGCTCTTCCCCTCCACTATTCCTACTCCTGGCAACCACTAATCTGCTTTCTGTCTTTATAATCTTCTCACTTCAAGAACATTATAAAATGCAAAAATTAGCCAGGTGTAGTGGCACCAGCTTGTAGTTCCAGCTACACAGGAGGCTGAGGCAGGAGAATTGCTTGAACCTGGGAGGTGGAGGCTACAGTGTCCTGCCACTGCAGTCCAGCCTGAGAGACAGGGCGAGACTCTCTCAATGAATGAATGAATGAAGGCCTGGCACGGTGGCTCACACCTATAATCCCAGTGCTTTGGGAGGCCGAGGCAAGTGGACAAAAATTAGCCAGGCATGATGGTGTGTGCCTGTACTCCCAGCTACTTGGGAGGCTGAGGCATGAGAATCACTTGAACCTGGAAGGCGGAGACTGCAGTGAGTTGAGATCGTGCCACTGCCTTCCAGTCTGGGCCACAGAGTGAGATTTCGTCTCAAAAACAAACAAACAAACAAAAAAACAAAGAAAAAAAGAACATTA
>NW_012106786.1:577315-579164 GCF_000951045.1 Mandrillus leucophaeus
TTGATTTGAGCTGTTTTAATAGATATGTAGTGATATCTTACTGTGGTTTTAATTTGCATTTCCCCAGTGGTTGGTGTTGAAGATCTATTCCTGTGCTTTAAGTCAACTCATTTTTAAAACCTAAATAAATGTATTTAAAAAGGAAACTTTTGCTTTGGGAGGCCAAGGCAGGCTAATTGCTTGAGCCCAGGAATTCAAGACCAGTCTGAGCACATGGTGAAACTCCGTCTCTACTAAAAATACAAATATCCAGCATGGTGGTGTGCACCTATGGTTTCAGCTACTCAAGAAGTGAGGCAGGAGGATTGCTTGAGCCTGGGAGGTCAAGGCTGCCATGAGCCATGATTGCTCCATTATACTCCAGCCTGGGTGACAGAGCAAAACCCTGCCTTAAATAAAAAATGAATAAAAGGAAATTTGTGAATAGTGGTTCTCAAAGTGTGGTCCCTGAGCCAGCAGCATCAGCATCACCATCACCTGAGAACATTAGAAATGCAGATTCTCAGGTGCCACCGCAGACCTCCTGAATCAGAACCTCTGAGGAGTGGGTTCAGTGATCTGTGGGTTAACAAGCCCTCCCGGTGAGAATCAGTCTCATTTACTACAAATAGAAGGTAATGGTAAAAATAAATGCATCTGCATATCACCTGAAATCCTCTTGTGGGCACCAGGTTCACACACCACACTTTTGGGCAGGAGCCCCACCCACAGAGGCTATGACAAGAATGCTCCTACCCCTGGGGCTGTGCAGTGACAGCTCACACAGCTCCACGTGGCAGTTCTGAGTTTGGGAAGCGCTGATGCAGTCCTACTACAGCACTTCCTGCCCTTCAGTGGACTGAGAAAATCCAGGCTCTGAGGAGGGTGAGACTTGCCCAAAGTCACCCAGCAACATGGTCAGTCTCCTTTCCCAGGGCCCTCACAATGCCTGGCCTGTTTAAAGCCTGCCTCTATTCACTGCTGAGTGAAAACTCCAGCTCCAAAACAGAATATGGGGAAGGATACTATCTTGGGCAGCTTATGTTTATAGCTGCAGATACATGGGAAAAAAAGTCCAAAAATACTGTTGAAGCTGTTATTTAGGGAGAGATGGGGTTTGCTGGTTTTTTGTGTTTTTAATTTTTATATTTCATAATTTTTATCACAATTCATAGTACACAATCAAAATTTATTAAATGTTAAAAATCGACATGAAGCCTGATCCACTCACGGCCTATCATTGGCAGAGTCAGGAAGCCTTCCAGATAGAGCAGCCCTGCACCTGTCCCAGGTCACACTCTGGGCACATACTAGGTCCTCTGGACACCCTCACCCCGTGGCGGCCTCCACATCCATACTCACCAGCACCTCCTGTGGGTGAGGCCCTCCCCTGCATCCAGCCCTGGGCACCCCCTAGCCCAGAGGGCACCTCACGGTGTGAGAGTACGCCTGCCTGTCTCTAAAGAGAGGAAAGCTCCTTGGGACACGTGTTCCGCTTGACCATCACCCCGGCCTGGTACAGAAAGGTGGACAGTGGGTATTTGGTGAATAAATGAATGAATGATTGGAATGAATCCCCAAAATGGTGATTTCCTGAGGCCCGTCTCCAGCTGGCCTAGGCGAAATCAGTTCCACTTTTCACAGGAAAGCCAGGTGTGAGGAGCGGGGCAAGTATGTGTGAGGGGCCAGGTTCTCGAAGGCTGCATGGACACGGGGCTTGTGGCGGGTCTGGGGGTGGCAGTGCTGCTGTGGGAGCCTTGGGGAGGGCTCATCCCTGGAATCCCCCAGGGTATCCTGGTGGCCCCAGCTGCTGCGTGGTGTGAGAATTCCCGGCTGGTGGGGACACACAGGGACTTGTTTGGATTGGCCA
>NW_012106786.1:583779-587127 GCF_000951045.1 Mandrillus leucophaeus
ACACCCTCACCAAGGCCTGTTCTTACATCAGAGCAGCTAGTACACGAGTTCGGAGCTGAAGGGGGCAGAGAGAGAACACAGGGCTCTGTAAGAGTTCTCGGCTCCCTGCTGCAGTGGGACCCATAGAAGGCCCCCCAAAGATCTGCAGCTGCTGTAAGTCACTGGGAGGAAACTACGGCAGACATGTGTTTCCCCAGCCTGGTAGATGCAGACGGGTGTCCGGGCCCCCGAGTGGGAGGCCCAAACATGGCCTTGGATGTGGCAGTGCAGGAATTCTAGCCAGCTCTGGGACCCTGGGCAAGTCATTTAACCTCTCAGAACCCCACTCCTGGTCACCATGGGGCTCTTGTGTGGATGTAAAGGACCCTCAGGCCACTTATGTCCCATCAGTGGAAGCCTAGCGTGGGTGGAGACCCCCGAGACTGAACTCAGTGGTGGGATCCAGCCTGCCCAGCTCTCCTACATAGAGCCCAGAGCCAGCAGGGTGGGCTTCCTGGAGACGCAGGTGCTCCTGCGGGCTGGGGAGCATGAGCAGGGGTCCCTTTGGGGGGGTGGAAGAGGCTGTGGTCAGTGGAGGCCATCATGAGGCAGAGCTTGGGCAGAAAAGGCATGATGATTGGGGGATCTGAGACCCGACAGAGCCTGGACTGAGGACACTGTGGCCACCTCCTCCAGGTGCCGCTCAGGTGGTGGAAACTGAGCTATGGCTGGGCCCCCTGGTCCTGAGTGAGGCCTTGCCAGTCTTGGAAGCTGTGCCAAAGGTGGCTTCAGGTAAGGGCGCATCTGAGGACTTTTTTTTTTTTTTTTTTTGAGACAGGGTCTTGCTCTGTCATCTAGGCTGGAATGCAGTGGCATTATCATGGCTTACTGCTGCTTCAAACTCCTGTCAAGTGATCCTCCACCTCAGCTTCCCAAAGTGCAGGAATTATAGGCCTGAGCTACGGAGCCCATTTTAAACCTTAATAAATATCTGCTCCTGGTCTGCTTCCCTGGCTGACACACATGCTGGCATCTTGCGCCCAGACAGACACGTTTCTGGACTTGGTTCCATTTGTTCTGATGGGCATGTTACAGTATGTGGCTATTCTTACACATTTCTGTAAAGACCTGAGCGTTAGTATATTAATGTCAAAGTTCTACTGGTTTTCAAGGCTGGGTGGAATGTTTGGGCTAATTACATTGTGGGCATCTTGACAATATAGGCTTTCCCTCCGGGAACAGTGATTCTGGGATGCAGGTTTTGCACATTCTGGTTTACTGCTTGGCTCGCTGCCACAGAGGGATGGCACTGCTCCACACGCCATGCCCAAGAGATGTCCTACCTTATCTTTCTAAATCAAGCTGAATGTTCTCAGCTGACAGCATATCATCAGTGCTGCGGGGACTCACTCCCCACAACCCGAGATGAAGTGAGGCGGAGACTGTGGAGCAGATCTGTGCTGAGTGCATTCGCCCTTCCTGACCTGCACTGCTGCTGGCCGGGGCTGTGTCTGAGCTGACAGAGGGCATTGATTTGGGGACCGGGCAGGGGGCAGTATGGGAGCAATGCCCCTCGCCTCCCTTAGCTCCTCCTGTCCCCCCAACACTTGGTCACCAAAGTCCCTGACTTCTAGGCCCCAATCACCACTAACAGGGTACTGCATGGGAAAAAAGTGTAGGCCCAGAATCTGGAGTTCAGGTCACTCCTCCTTCCAGTCAAAGTCTCTATCCCTCCCAGGTGATTCCAGCCTCATTCCTCCATGGGCCAAATATCCTAACCAAAGGCCTGGACAGGGGGTCTTTATCCGCGTGCCCCAAAACACAAGCAGAAAGGCTCTGCATGCCTCCGTGGCCTGCCAGAGGTAAAAGCCTGGCCGTCAAAATGCACAATCCTGGTTCTTGCAGGAAGGTGAGGAGCGGAGGAAGAAAAAATCCATCTCATTCTTTTAGCAGGAACCTAAACTTGGGAAAGCCAGACCCAGTACATTTCTTAATCTGGATACTTTTATAACTGATTACAGCGGGGTCACAAGCACAACTGTTTTCCAACATCTTTCAACTGGCCACATAACACAATGTAATTTATTTTTTTCTTTTTATTTTTTAAGGCCAGGGGGAGTAGCTCACACCTATAATCTCAACGCTTTCAGAGGCTGAGGCAAGAAGACTCCTTGAGGCCAGGAGTTCGAGACCAGCCTGAGCAACATAGCAAGACCCCATATGTAACAGAAAAATCCTGTCTCAAAAAATTTTTTTTGAGTACAGTGGCATGATCACAACTCACCGTAGCCTCCAGCTCCCGGGCTCAAGCGATACTCCCACCTCAGCAGCTGGGACTCTCAGAGCACACCACCACATCTGGCTGATGTTTTAATTTTTGGTAGAGGTGCAGTCTCACTATGTTGCCCAGGCTGGTCTTGAATTCCTGGCCTCAAGAGAGCCTCCCAATGTGACCTCACAATGCCCTGCGGTTACAGGCATGAGCCACCATGCAACTCCTGCAAAATCTAACTGTTCTTCAGGTGCTTCTTTTGGACCTCCTAGCTAGACTGTCATTGGCAAATACTAGTTTATTATTTTCCCACATTTATGTTAACGGATTTCCCATGTTTTATTTGTCTAGACTAGGGTTTCTCAGCAGCAGCACTATTGACGTTTTGGGCTGGATAATTCTTTCTTTGGAGCTGTTTGTGCCTCACAGGATGTTTATCAACATCCCCAGACTCCGCCTGCCACATGCCAGTAGCACTCCTCAGTGTGACAGCCAAAATGATTTCAGATATTGTCAAATATCCCCAGGGAGGCAAAATCACCTCCAGTTGAGAACTGCTGACCTAAAAACCTCTGGAACAATGTTGGATCATGGTAATGATAGCACATACTGCTCCTGACCTTAATGGGAATACCTCTAGCATGAAAGTATAGTAGCACCTGTATACTACTGTCTGGGCTGTTATTAGTACACTGTAGTAGTCCATTCTCACGCTGCTATGAAGAAATACCCAAAACTGGGTAATTTATAATGAAAAGATGTTTAAGTTGACTCAAGTTCTGCGTGGACGGGGAGGCCTCAGGAAACTTACAATTATGGCAGAAGACACCTCTTCACAGGGCAGCAGGAGAGAGGAGAGCTGAGCAAAGCCTGTTATAAAACCATCAAATTTCATGAGAACTCACTCACTATCACAAGAACAGCATGGGAGAAACCGCCCCCGTGATTCAATTATCTCCACCTGGTCCCACCCTTGACCTGTGGGGATTATTGCAATTCAAGGTGAGATCTGGATGGGAACACAGAGTCAAACCACATCATATCCTTTATATTAGCATACTGTATCAAAATATAATTTTCTTTCTTCATTTTTTTTT
>NW_012106786.1:589137-598781 GCF_000951045.1 Mandrillus leucophaeus
CTGGGTGGAGTACAGTGGTGCCATCATGGCTCACTGCAGCCTCCACCTCCCAGGCTCAAGAGATACTCTGACCTCAGCCTCTTAGGTAGCTGTGATGACACATGTGCACCAGCACAAGTGGCTAATTTTTTGTAGAGACTGGGGTCTCCCTATATTGCCCAACAGATCCAGAACTCCTGGGCTCAAGTGATCCACCAGCCTTGGCCTCCCAAAATGCTATGATTACAGGTCTTATGTTCTTAAAATTGTTCTTTGACATGGTATAGGATAGTCTAGTAACTTAACATACTGTTGTTTTCAACAGGCTAGTGCTTATGATTTGTAAAAGAACTCTTCAGAAATGAGCTCAATTTTACCATGAATTGGGACACTTTCCGTTTCTTTCTATTCTATAGAGCAGTTTACTTGTCATGAGCTCTGTCTTTCGAAAACCTGAAACCCTGCAGCAATCAAACCAGCTGCACCTGGTGCATGGGATGGGCATGGAATTGAGGACAGAGCTCAAACTACGGTCAGTCCTCTGTATCCTCGGGTTCGGGATCCCTGGGTTTTACCAACTGTGCATCAAAAATACTTGGAAAAAGGAAAACAATAAAAAAACAAACATTTATAAATACTTTATAACAGGTAATTACAAAGCATTTATGTTGCATTAGGTATTATAGTAATCTAGAGATGATTTAAAATCTACAGAAGGATGTGTACAGGTTATATGCAAATACTATGCCATATTATATCAGGGACTTGAGCATCGGTGAATTTTGGTATCTCTGGGGTCTTGGAACCAATATCCTGAGGTTACTAAGGGATGACTCTATTCAATTTCTTCTCTGGTTATTAGTCTATTCTCTAATGTATTTTTGTTGTTGTTTTGTCTTTTTGTTTTTGCCTCTTCAAGTCAATGTCAGAAACTTAGTTGTTCTAGATTACCCATTAGCTCAAAGCTACCAGTAAGCTGACTACCACTGCAATCTAAGCAACCGATTTTTTCCCCATCAGATTGGCAATAATTAAGCATCTATTCATGTTGAAGCTGTAAGGAGTTTTCCTGAGCATGTTAATTATGACAGCCCTTTTTGCTAGGCACCTAGACGATTCATCAAAATGAAATAAAATACCCATGCACTTGAAGAAGTTATCTGGTTATTTCCTTATCTGGGTGCAGGTTATGTGAGGTCTACAGTTGATGAAAACTTATTAAGCTTTTTATTTATAATAGCTACAATTTTCTGTATGTGCAGCATATTTCAATAGTTTTTAAAATGTCTTTTGCCACAGCCCGCAGCTGTGTATAATGCTATTTGCTTAACAGTGGAAAACATGGCAATGACCTGAATCTCCCCGGCTCCCGGGATCCTGCCCCCTTAAGTGAAACAAATGAAATAACTCCCACTGTCAGTTAAACTGGCGGTGGGCGCTGGGTTTTTTCCAGGGAAGGATTCTGGGAGAGGAGGAGGAGACACCAGCTTTTCGCCCGGCACCTCCAGTGGGCTGCGGTCCGCTCTCAACCTCACTGGACCAGCCCCCGCCCTCTCAGAGTCCGTTAGTCCAAGTCACCTGATCGTCGAATCAGCTGACCCCACGCGACTGGAAAAAGAAATTCCCGGGCCCTGGCTTCCTGACACGATGATAAGGCACCAGGGGCCAAGCAAGGCATAGGCTGCTGGAGCGGGAATGAGGGGGCGTCAGTGGCTCCGGACACGGGGGGCGGGGGGTGGGGGGGAGGTTGTCTGCCCTGGCCTCTCGGCAAACAGTGTGTGCGAGCCTGAGGGCTGCAGGTCTGGTAGAGAAAAGTCCACCGCCATCCCGCTCCCGACACGGGGGCGGGGGTGGGGGGCGGGTAAGACAGAGCAGGCCGGCCAGCTCAGAGTCCCCGTGCTTCCCTGGCCGGAGGAAGGGCCCCTGTCTCCGGGGCAGGAAGTGGGGCTTGTCTGGAGCTCGGAGTCCTTTCAGGTCTTCCCCAGCCCCAAGAGGACCTCCCAAGGACACCGTCTTCCCCAGCCCTCCTGTGGGACTTGGACACTTGCTTAGAATCAGCCTCACTCTTCCACAGTGTTAGGAAGCCCCTCCACTCTCTCCAGATCCCGAAAGTAGTAGTTTGGGGTTGAGACTTACCTGTCCATCAATCTAATCAATCCATCCATCCAATCAATCCATCCATCCATCCATCCATCCATCCATCCATCCAATCCATCCATCCATCCAATCCATCCATCCGTGCATTCTAAGCACTAGTCCATACCATGAAGTGTGCTAGGCACTGGGAGGACTTGAGCTGCCAAGGGAAGGAGAAATCGGAGGCTTGAATTGGCAGTCATAGTTAAGGCTCCAGGGGCGGAGACCTAACCGCGCGGTATGTGTAGTGCTAAGGGGGCTCCCTGAGGATGCCATCAACCTTAAAGGCCGATGGCAGGAGCTGGCTGGCTGAAGTAGAGTTTGTGTACCAGGGGTTGGGAGGCAAGGGTGGGAGGCGTGTGTCTTCAGACAGGGAACAGCATGTGCAGAGACCAGGTTAGAGAGAGCATGGCTCCCCAGGAATGAATGCATTTCCCATAGCTGGGAGAGTATCATCTGGAGGTTAGGGAAAGATGAGGTTGCATAAGTAAAGATCAAATCTTCCTGGCTCTTGGATCACTACAATCAAGATAATGAACATATCCACCCGCCCCAACAATTTCCTTGTGTGAGGGGCTACTTTAGGAAGTATGATCAAGAAGGGCCAGCCTGGCAGGGTGCAGTGGCTCAAGCCTGTAATCCCAGCACTTTGGGAGGCTGAGGTGTGTGGATGACCTGAGGTCAGGAGTTCAAAATCAGCATGGCCAATGTGGTGAAACCCTGTCTGTACTAAAAATACAAAAAAGCCGGGTGAGATGGTGCATGCCTGTAGTCCCAGCTACTCAGGAGGCTGAGGCAGAATTGCTTGAACCCGGGAGACGGATGTTACAGTGAGTCAAGATTGTACCATTGCACTCCAGCCTGGGAAACAGAGCGAGACTCCATCTTTAAAAAAAAAAAGGGGGGGGGGCTGGTCTGATGAGGGGTCACTTGAGCCGAGAGTGGAATGAAATAAAGGATAGCAAGCCACACAGAGAATGCAGCAGGCATGGCGGCGGGAGCAAGGCTGGTGTCCCCGAGCAGCAGCAGGGAAGCCGGAGTGGCTGGAGTTGTGTGGGTATGGGGAAGAGGGGAGAGAGATCACCCATCTGTGTGGGGCCCAGGACTTTGTTTTATCCCCTGCTGTACCCCCAGCGCTTAGAGTGGGAGCTAGCACAGAGAAGGCGCTTGATTGATGTTTGCTGAGCAGACGAATGCCTGGAGTAGACCTCAGAGCAGGGTTTGGTGGCAGGGTGGGTCAGGGAGAGAGTTCACTCAACACCCTGGTGATAGGGGAGAACAAGAGGCCAGAGGGTATCCATCTATGATGGGGACCAGGGGTCCCTGCTGGACAGAAGTGTGGGAGACACGGATCCTGGCCACACCTCAGCCGTCCCTCCAGCCTGATTACCTGCCTCCCTCCCTTGCAGAGGTTTCAGTTCTGTGGTCATCTGGACTGTCCCAAGTGGGTCCTGGCAGAGATTGGTACGCTGGCCAAGATGGTTGAGTGCACAGGGTCTAGTCTGCGTGGAGGAGGGGTGCTGGGGCTGGGGACTGTGGATGTAGATGATGATGTGGTTTCTCTGGGGCTGGGACCTCAGTGGTCTCAGCCTGTGCTACCATACTTTATGACCTTGATCAGCAGCTGACCTGCTCTGAGCCAGTCCCCGGGAAGGAGGGGTGAGGTTCGCCAGCCTGGCTGATGTAAGGACTTCCCTTCCAGTCCTCTGTGAAGTTGCAGCTGCTCTGCAGCCAGGTACTGAGGAGCTGCTGGGATAGGGGAATGATGTGAGTACAAGACCCAGCACCCCATTGTCCCATGACCTTATGACCCCCAGTGCCCTGAAGCTCTGCACTAGGCCCGGGGAGATGGGTGACCCAGCCTCGCAACCTCTCTGGGCACCTCCCATACTTCTTTCCAGCCTGTCTGTTCTTATTGCAGGATCCAGGCTAAGGGTGAGGGGCTGGTGAATAGGGTACTGGCACCCTCTGAAGGTCTCCTTTCCCCATAGTATGAGAAGATCCTGAAGCTCACAGCTGATGTCAAGTTTGGTGAGTACCCCACTGAGTTCACAGGCCCCAGGCAACCCTGGGACTTCAGCCTGGTGCCTGGCACAGAGGGGCCCTCTGTACCCACCCCTCCCTGCAGCATCCTTAACTTACCGTCCCTAGTGGAGGAGCATGAGGGAAAGAAAGACATTGACAGTCCCACCTTCCTGTCCTCTGCCAGCTCCTGGTGGAGCAGGAGCAGTGCCTGTGGCTTCAGGAGGCCTGGGAGCTTTGAGCTGAAGTTAATAGGGCAACTGGGAGGTGGCTGGGGCCACAGTGACACCCCTTGTCCCACTCACGGGTGCATCAGAGTCAAGCGATATGAAGGACACAGTAGCAGTGCTGAGTTTCATCCTCTCCAGTGTGGCCAAGCACAGTGTCGATGGTGAATCCTTGGCCAGTGAACTGCAGCAGCTGGGGCCACCCAAAGGTATGGGCTGTGGGTGGGCAGCTGGGCAGCCTGGGGGCCAAGGGCTGCTGCCAAGGTCCTGTGACCCTGAGATGTACTCTGCCTTGTCTGGGCCAGGAACCCAAGCCCAGCCCCCACCTGCTACCTCCAGAGCTATTCCATTCTATCCACAGAGCAAGTGGCCGGCGTGTGCCGCTGTTATGAGGAGAAGCAAAGCCCCTTGCAGAAGCACTTGTGGATCTGCAGCCTACGCAGCAAGTATGAGGCCAGCCAGGGTCCAGGCTCCTTCTAGAAGGCGCACACAGCACACAAAGTGCATGAGTGTCCAGGGAGATGACTAACCATGGTCACATACCAAGCAGCTGCAGAGCTGGGACCTGGCCCTGGCTCTCCTGACTCTGTGGGCTGTGTGATGTGTACCTACAGGATCAGACCTTGCCCTTTCCTCCTGGCTGACCCTTCCCTAGTCCCCTGTGCCCCATGTGTGAGCACCCAGCTTTCTCTTATTCCTCCCTCTCCAAAGCGTGGTCCCTGGGAGCATGAGTGGCAGAAGGGGCAGCAGAGACTGTGGACCCCTCAGCTGCACCTAAGACCTCTGTGTGGTCTAGCTATGTGTGCTGGGGGAGGCTTTTGGCCATCATTTCCACCTCTGTAAATGAGACCGATACCTGTGGCATGGAGGGCGGGAGGCCGGTGTGAGTGCCAAACAGTGGGAGCAGTGCCCTGTGTGAACATGGACGTGGAAACGGGTGTTCCTTGACTTTATGCACCTTGGGAATGGGAGTGGGGCTCCCTGTGTGGGTTGATAAGGCATTACTTTCCCCTACTCCACCTCTTTTCCAGCCCCCAAGTCCAGTCCTTCGGGGTCCACGAGGGAAGAAGCCCCTGGCTGTGTGACCTTGGGCTGGTGCCTGGCTGTCTCTGGCTCTGAGTTCCTGGGAACGTCAGCACCCAAGGCATGCCCTCAAGTTTAACACCTTGACAAGAAGGATGGGGACACTGGGATCAGGCCTAACCCTCTGGCCCCAAACCCTGTGGCCCCAGCTGGAGGATGAGGAGGTGCTGGGCTTGAATGGGGGAATCAGGGGGGTAAAGGGACCTGCTCGCCCCTCAGCTTGGCTCAAAGGCTCAAAGTGTCAAAGGTTAAGCCTGCCCCTCAGGAAGCAGCCCAGGCCCAGCCAGACACTCACCAGGACAAGGGAAACTCTGACGAGCAGGAGGCTCAGGATGAGGAGAGCCACGGCATAGCTGGAGATGAAAACGTCTAGTGGGCTGGAGGCTTTGGGGCCAGGAGTGCCTAGAGCAGAGCTAGAAGACTATGACCAGGTGGGGCCCTGCCTCCCAGACTTCTGAGAAGGCAGAATCTGGGCCCAGAAGGTGTTATGGGACCAGAGATCTGGGGCTAGGAGCATCTTGGAGGGCTCCATGAGGAGGGGAGGCAGGCTTCAGATCAGGGCATGTGGAGTAGGCAGATGGACAGAGGGAGAGGGCCTGCAGAGGGAAGGAGGTACTGACTGAGGTCTGGGATGACAGGTGTGCGGACCCTGGTGCAAACAGTCCCAGGAAGCTTTTACTCCTGGCAGGAGGTGAAGAGGGAGCAGGCCTGTCGCATGGTGAGAGAGGAAGAAAGAGAGAGGAGGCATCAGGCTCTTTTAAACAACCAGCTCTCCTGTGAACTGATAAAAAACTCACTCATTGAATCACTTGAACCTGGGAGATGGAGGGTACAGTGAGCTGAGATTGCACCACTGCACTCCAGCCTGGGCTGTGAGTGAACTCTGTCTCAAAAAAAAAAAAAAAAAAGAAAAAGAAAAAAGAAGAAAACTCACTCATTACCATGGGGAGGGCACTAATCCATTCAAGAGGGGTCCCCCACCATGACCCAAACACCTCACACAATAGGCCCCACCTCCAGCATTGGGGATCACATTTCAACACGAGATGTGGATGGGACAAGTATCCAAACTATGTCAGAGGCCTCCCCCTCCCTCTCATCAGAGTCTTCTGTCCTCAGTTCAGGTGCATGCTGGCCTCCATGCCTGGCTTCCTAGGAAATCATCTTGGCCCCAAGGGGTTGGGAAGGGCCACTAGGCTGAGGGCTGGAGCCCTACCTCTCCTAGTCCCAGCCTGGGTCTCCATCACTGGCTAGCCCACTCTGCCTCCTGCATTCTCTCCACACCTGTTCCCTGCTGCCCAGGGCTCAGTCTGGGTGCAGGCCTGGGTAGAGGTCCAGAAGCAGACTCTGCACCCCCAGAGCTCATACCTCCTGTGCACCATGGCAGCCAAAATGCACCAGCATGGCCAGGAGTGCTGGCTTGTCCCTGTAATCACAGTGTTTTGGGAGGCTGAGGTGGAAGGCTCTTGAGACCAGCCTGGGCAACATAGCGAGGCCCTGTCTCTACAGAAAATAAAACTAGGCATGGTGGCATGCGCCTGTGGTCCCAGCTACTCAGGAGGCTGAGGTGGGAAGATCACATGAACCCAGGAGGTCAAAGCTGCAGTGAGCTATGATTGCACCACCGCACTCCAACCTGGGCAATGGAGCAAGACCCTGTCTCTAAAACAAGAAACAAAGTGCACCAGCGTGTGGATACCAGCTTCTCCTGGTGTGTGGACCTGACAGTACTTGGCCCCATTGGTGAGTAAGAGGCTGCCTGCTGTCTTCCAGAACATTCTCACCACTACACCTGTGTCCCTTCTGCATGCTCTGGCAGGCTTTGTGAGCGGGCCTGTCAGCTACCTCTCTGGCTGCCCTAAGACCCAGCTCAAACCATACCTGCCCCTGAGAACATTTTCCTGAAGAATCTTCCCCCAGCAGCAGGCCCCCTCATGTCAGAGCTTTGGGTGGGGTGAGTACAAGGATCGACTCTCTGCTACCAGCCTGGGAGGAACTGTCTCTAGGGTTGGGTCTCTGGATGGCATATGAGGGTCTAGACCAGGATCTAGATGCCTGTAACCTGAAGGGCTGGCCCTCAGTCGCCCCAGCTTCACAGAGCCCCTCATCCAGCCTGACCTTCCAGGACAGGACTGACCACTGCATCCTTTGGTCTTGGTCCCTACTGGGAACTCTGGTTACCCTGGCTTACCTACTTTGACTCCAGAGGTAATGCTGACATCCCCCATGAGACACGGTGACAGATTGCTTACCTGGCTCAGAGTCACCATGGCCAGGCAGAGCTCAGGTCCTGGCCCTGTTCAACCTCTGCCTGCTGGGTTCAAGTGATTCTCTTGTCTCAGCCTTCCGAGTAGCTGGGAGCACAGGTGCATGCCACCATGCCCAGCTAATTTTTTGTAGTTTTAGTAGAGATGGGGTTTCACCATGTTACCCAGGATGGTCTTGATCGCCTGACCTCGTGATCTGCCCACCTCAGCCTTTCAAAGTGGAGAGATTACAGGCCTGAGCCACTGCGCCCAGCCTCCCTAACACCCTTCTAGCTCTGGTGCCCTGCAGGGTCTACTTTGTAGCACCTGGAGCCCAAGAAGCTGCCCCTCACCTTTGTGATCCCAGGGACCCACTCCCTGATCATGATGAAGGCGGACCCAAACCCGCAGGGGTGCCTGAAGGAGCAGGGTCAGCCTCTGCCTCCCACGGCCTCTCTAATGGTAAGGATGTTATCCCAGCAGCGAGAGCTGGGAGCAGAATCAGGAGGATGGGGGGTTTTCTCTGTGGGTAGCTCTGGGCTCCAGGGTGGAGCTCTTTTAACCTGGTCCCTCCCCTGTGACTCTCCTTGGCCCCAGGCAATGAAAGCAGCTTGCCCGAGGTCACCTGTCAGGTAGGGACAGAGAGGGATCTGGGTCCTTTCTCACCCAGCCGCAGCTCCCCGTCCACCTGGCCCCTTCCCCCAGGTGATAGAGAACCTGGCATGCTGTGCCCCATAGAAGAGTCCCCTTTCCTTCTGGTGAGGGATGGAAACCAGCTTGGGGTGGGAGGGATGAGGGTTCTGGGGGCTCTCCCAGCCCTGCCTCACATTTGAAGGATGGCATCTGGGTGGCAGCATGGTTTAGGCTCGACAAGGTGGCCCCTAGGTTTATTGTCTGGCCTTGGGCAGGATGCTGCTATGCCACCTTCTCTTCTGCACATCCTGACTTGGCACCCTACTTAGTTAAATGTCCTCAGGCCTCCTGCACCTTGGGCATTGCCCCCACTCCCTGCCCAGACACAGCTGTCCTTTTCCTGGACTAATCTTCAGAGATTCTTGTTCAGCCCACAGCTTTGCTGGACATCGCAGGCTGGGCCAGGCCCCCTGCCCAGCACTAACATCTCTCTGTGAGTCTCAACCAGACTGAGCTGCAGCTTCAGGGTCAGGGTAGGTGCTGACTTAATTGATGTGACCCAGGACAAGGGGGTTTATTGATGGTGTCACATCTGCTTAAGCTCTAGGCCTCTATGGTTTCTTTGGGGGCAAGATACTCCTCTGTCCCATGCTTAGGCACCCACATGTGGCCACAAGTGCCTTTCCTACCACCATCCCTACTGCAGGCCAGTGTCCAGGCACCTGTGGCTCCAGGCAGAAGGCTGACTGCAGAGCCAGGCCTGGGCAGATGTTCTGCAGGGGCTGCAGGAGTTGACAGCCCTGGCCACCCAGCCCATGGCCATCCATTCCCCTTCACCGTGGCTGGTCCCTCACCCACCATCCTTCCAGGGGCTAGGCCTGGGCCCAAACTGACTTTTGCCTGCCCCGGTCCCCCTTGTGCCTGCCAGGGTCTTGACTAGGCATGATGTTCTTGTCCATTTCCTTGATTATCCTCAATCAGAGGTTTATAGAGCCATGTGGGGACATCACATCTCCTGTCTACCAGGCCCTCACCAGAGACAGGACTGCCTTGGGCCGGGCCTGGGATAGTCAGGGGTCACACTCGCCTGTTGGGACCTAGCTTCAGCGGCTTCAATCTGGGCAATGGCCTGATGGGCGGCTGCCCCTTCTCCTCTGCTTGGGGAGGCAGGAGAGGAAGGTCAGGCAGGAGATCTGCTTCCTGCCCACCTGAGGCTGGTTGGAAGCAGGGCACCCACCTGTGCCTGTCTCACCTTGCTGCAGGTGCATTGGAGGATGAACCCCTCTCCTGATCTCCTGCAGGTGCAGATTCCAGGTTT
>NW_012106786.1:601306-606989 GCF_000951045.1 Mandrillus leucophaeus
GACAAGGTGGCCCCTAGGTTTATTGTCTGGCCTTGGGCAGGATGCTGCTATGCCACCTTCTCTTCTGCACATCCTGACTTGGCACCCTACTTAGTTAAATGTCCTCAGGCCTCCTGCACCTTGGGCATTGCCCCCACTCCCTGCCCAGACACAGCTGTCCTTTTCCTGGACTAATCTTCAGAGATTCTTGTCCAGCCCACAGCTTTGCTGGACATCGCAGGCTGGGCCAGGCCCCCTGCCCAGCACTAACATCTCTCTGTGAGTCTCAACCAGACTGAGCTGCAGCTTCAGGGTCAGGGTAGGTGCTGACTTAATTGATGTGACCCAGGACAAGGGGGTTTATTGATGGTGTCACATCTGCTTAAGCTCTAGGCCTCTATGGTTTCTTTGGGGGCAAGATACTCCTCTGTCCCATGCTTAGGCACCCACATGTGGCCACAAGTGCCTTTCCTACCACCATCCCTACTGCAGGCCAGTGTCCAGGCACCTGTGGCTCCAGGCAGAAGGCTGACTGCAGAGCCAGGCCTGGGCAGATGTTCTGCAGGGGCTGCAGGAGTTGACAGCCCTGGCCACCCAGCCCATGGCCATCCATTCCCCTTCACCGTGGCTGGTCCCTCACCCACCATCCTTCCAGGGGCTAGGCCTGGGCCCAAACTGACTTTTGCCTGCCCCGGTCCCCCTTGTGCCTGCCAGGGTCTTGACTAGGCATGATGTTCTTGTCCATTTCCTTGATTATCCTCAATCAGAGGTTTATAGAGCCATGTGGGGACATCACATCTCCTGTCTACCAGGCCCTCACCAGAGACAGGACTGCCTTGGGCCGGGCCTGGGATAGTCAGGGGTCACACTCGCCTGTTGGGACCTAGCTTCAGCGGCTTCAATCTGGGCAATGGCCTGATGGGCGGCTGCCCCTTCTCCTCTGCTTGGGGAGGCAGGAGAGGAAGGTCAGGCAGGAGATCTGCTTCCTGCCCACCTGAGGCTGGTTGGAAGCAGGGCACCCACCTGTGCCTGTCTCACCTTGCTGCAGGTGCATTGGAGGATGAACCCCTCTCCTGATCTCCTGCAGGTGCAGATTCCAGGTTTACAATAGGTGTTGGAGTGGGCTCCAGAGCTCTCCTGACCCTAGGAAACCCTGGGCTCCATGAGGCCTTGGCCTAGCCAGATTGTTTCCCACACTGTCACCTCCCCACACTGTCACCTCCCCAAACGTGGGGCTGCATGCTGTGTGCCCTGGGTGGGACATTGGAAGGAGTTCCACCTTCCAGGTTTGGATCACAGTAAAGCCTCTGCCATGGGGATGTGCTGCCTGAGACAGATGGGGTTGAACCAGCCCTGTCACGTTGGCCTTGGGCAAGTCACCTGTGCCTTGCTTTCCTTTCCCCAGCAGCTGGACAGGGATAATAGCACCTATTTCACCCATAGCGAGCGCTCACTTGTTAACGGTAACTGAGTCCCAGAGAAGGTGCAGGCAGAGCCATCGAGGCAGCACTGCAGCTGGACCTGGTCTGAGTCCCAGCTCCTGGCTGTGAGATGTGTCTCTCCCTCTGTTTATTCATCTGAAGGACAGGACTGTGCTCTTCTGGGGTCACTGTGACAATGCAGCTGGCCTGTGTGAATTGGTGGTGGCCTCCTGAGATGGTTTGAGGTGGACTGGAGGTGTGTCTTGAATACTTCCTCACCCACTTGAGGAAGACCCACTTCGGGAAGACTCACGTGTCTGTATGAAGGAAACCAGGTTCCCTGCCCTTGAGTTGTCCTCTATCCCTTCCCAGCCCCCTCTAGTGTCATGCAGGCTCTGGTGGTGGCCATCCAGCTTGGTGGCCATCTGGCTGGTCCACACTTCCAGGTGGACCCTCTCTCCTCACATGGTGCATGTCCCATTGTGCCACCTCCAGACAGACCACGCTAGCCCCAGGGCCTCCCTTAACTGGTACCCAGCCCCCACCACTAGGTATGTGCCCCCTCCCTAAAGCCCGTTCTGTTCACCAGCTGTGTTTGAACTCTGTCTCTGTGCAAGGCCTCATGCAAAGCCTGAAACAGCCTGGCTTGTAGAGGGCCAGGAGACCAAAGCTTGAAGACAGAGTGACGGTCTCCCAGAGTCCACTTAGCCTCAGCCCCAGGGCTGCATCCATGCTGGTCCTGGCTCCAGTGATCCAGTTCTCTCCTGTGACGTCTGTAAGAGCTCCTGTGGTGAAGAAGGTGGCTGGAGAGAACAGGCTGCCATAACCCTCCCTCCCTGAGAAGGCCCAATGGGGAACGTTTTAGGCATCAGGGCATCCTGGGGGGCATCTTCCAGGGACCCCTCCTACACCCTGCCCCGCCCTGGCTCTCTAGTCAGAAACTGCAGTTGCTTGGACAGCGGGGCTGACCCAGGACAAGTGCATCTATTAAGCTGGTCTTCGGGGTGCTGGGGTGGGGGCAGAGGCACTTCAGGGATAGGAAGGAGAGGCCTGTGTGTTCCAGAAGTACAGAGGAACCTGGTGCCGGCCGCAGTCAACCCCGATGTGATGACCTTTCTACCCGCCCTCTTTGATGTCTTGGTGCTGGCTGCTGTCTTTGGCCAGGTAAGTTCATGGTCTGCGCTCCTGGGGTCCCCTCACTGGGCCTGCCCACTGCCTGCAGGTAGGGGAGCCTAAGGGCGAGGACTGTCCTTGGCTTCCCCTTCCAGATTGTGGGTTCAAAGACCATTCCTGGGTTCCACCACCACCAAGCCTCAACAGTGTCCTGATGGGCACAGGAGCTGCTGGGGCTTTCTAGGTTAAGACTCTTGCCTATCCCGGTGTTCCCCCGCTGCAGCACGGGGGCTGGAGGGGTCAGCCTCAGTCTCTGCCCTGGGAGCCTGCCTTACCTTGCCCGGGCATCCCCAAACCTCCCCTGGAAGACCCCCCCCCCCACGCCCAGTGGCTCTGATCCACTGTAGAGCAGCCAGGGCCCCCATTGCTCACACCCTCTGGCCTGAGGCTGACTGGCATTGTGGCTGGGTTTGGGGATCAGGGTTGGGGGTGGGCCTTTCCCTCAGCAGCCCCCATTCCCACTCTGACCCCTTTTCAATCTTCCTCCTCTTGTGGGCTCTACCCTGGGACCCTCCCAGCTCCTCATACCGGATGACTTTCTAAATATCCAGAAATCACTTTTTAAAATACCAGGTTCGGGGCTAGGAGTGCCTAGAGCAGACCAAGAAGGCTATGGCCAGGCAGGGCTCTGCCTCCCAGACTTCTGAGAAGGCAGAATCTGGGCCCAGAAGTTGCTGTGGGACCAGAGAGCTGGGGCTAGAAGCATCTGGGCGGGCTCCGTGAGGAGGGGAGGCAGGTTTCAGATCAGGGCATGCAGAGGCAGTGAGCCCAAGGGAGGAGGCACGTGGACAGATGGAGGGGGCCTACAGAGGGAAGGAGGTACTGACTGAGGTCTGGGATGACCATCTATACCAAGTGGCCCTCTGCCTCCCCCAGGATGTGCAGACCCTGGCGCACACAGTCCCACATGAAAGCCTGGCCTGGCACCGCCCTGAAGAAGGTGGCACCCACTCTCGTGGTCAGTGGATCCAGCCTGGTGGGAGGATCATCCCACTTCAGGGGGCTGGCAGCCTGAGGGGCCTAAGGGAGGTCACCTCTTCCAGCCTCCTGCCCTCAACCCCAGAACGCAGGTCTGAGCCCTGGGCCACCCAGGCCACCCTGGACCCACCAGAATTCCTCCACCACCTCTTGGTCAAAATTTTGTAGAGGTCTGAGGACAAGGGTCAGCTGGGGGATCAGGAGAGGATGAAGAGGGTCACAGCTCTAACAAAGTCTTGTCCAGTCATCCCCCATCTTCCCGAGGCCTCTTCCCCGACCCCCCTACTTCATTCCGCCACTTCACCCATCTCGTCAGCTGCCCCTGAAGTGCCCAGAGGTCAGGGCTGGTTTTGTCCTCCAAGGCCTTGGTGTAGTGCTGGCCCAGGATCTGCAGCCAAACTTCATAGAGCACCAGCTCTGCCTTCTCCCCTAGAGAGATGGGGTGGAGGTGGCATCAGCCTGCTCTCCCTCTCCTGGAAGCCCTGGGGTGGGACGCGCACCCAAGCTCTAATGCTCCATCGGGGGGTCAGCTGCTGCTGGTCTAAAAACGAGATTTCTTGCTGCCTGTTTTTGTGTGACCCATGAGCTAAGAATGGCTTTTACATGTTTAAATGGTTGAAAACATGGAAAGTAGAATCGTATCTTGTGACACATGAGAAGTACATGACATGCAAACTTCCACGTCCATAAAGAAAGGTTTCTGGGAATGTGGCCATGCTCATTTGTTGACATGTTGTCTAGGGCTGCTTTCTTGCTACAGGAGAGGGTTTGAGTATGTGGTGACGGAGACACAGTGGCCTGCGGAGCCTTAAAGAGTTTCCATCTGGCCCTTTACAGAAAACGCTTGCTACCCCCTGCACTGATCCATCTAATGGAATAATGTTGCTCACTCCGAGAGTTGATCCTAGTAGGAAATGTTGCTGACAATGTAACAGATGCTGCTTTTATGTTTTATTTTGTCGCTGCTCTGGTGGGAGACATGTAAGAAAATTCACTCCCTGGGAGGAGGTCATGGTGGGGCTTGTGGCCATCAATGGTGAAGCCTCTTTAAGAGGATGCGTGGGTAGCTCTACCGTCTGCTGAGGGGGTTGTGATGGGCCCTCTGTGTTGAGGAATGAAGAGGGAACACTGCCTGTCTGCTGGGAACTGGCTTTCTGGGGAGCAGAAGAGATGGTAGTTTGGGCCTGTGGAGGCAGAGGCCCAAACCAATCTGGTCTCTGGGGCAGCCGGCAGGGAGAGTAGCTGTGTAGGAGTGGGTGCGAGGGCAGAGCCCGAAGGAGGGCACCCTGACCACACTCCCAGGAGGCTGCGGTGGTGGGGGTGGGGCAGCACTGTAGGAGGACCAGTGCCTTCTGTGGCTGAGGGGTCCTAGGAGAGCAGCTCTGGGCTGTGCATACCTGGAGGGGACTGATTTCACCCAGCGCTCTCCCAACTTGGGTGTGGAACAGCTCTCCCGGTTAGGATGGCATGAGCTTGCAGAAGTCATCCTATCAGGGGGCCCCAAGAGGAGATATGGGTTTCTTGCAGCCCCTGCACTGGGGCAGAGCTGAGGGGTTTTGCCTCTGACTTCGTGGGACAGATCTTGTCATGCATGTGAGGACTCAGTGAGGTCCTGGGCAATCAGGGACGTGACGGGACCCTCTCATCCCTCTGATCTTGACTGCTTCTCGCCTATGTCCAGCTCCTTGCTGAAACTCTATGCCCCATTCCTCTCTGTGGCCCCAACACATGAGCAAGTATTGTCTGAAGAAAATTCTGCCCATTCTCTAGAAGGGGAACACCGAGGTTTAGAGAGGGGAAGAGCCTGATGGCCCAGAGACACACAGGGATCACAGCCCTAGTAAAAACACAGAAATTAGCCGGTGTAGTGGCACAGGCCTGTAATTCCAGCTACTAGGGGGGCTGAGGCACAGTAATTACTTGAACCCAGGAGGCAGAGTTTGCATGAGCCATGATCTCACCACTGCACTCCAGCCTGTGCAACAGAGTGTGACCCTGTCTCAAAAAAAAGTTAAAACCCATTTCTCCAGTATAACATTTTTCAAAATATATACTCAAACATAGAGAAGTCTAGAAATGTCACCAACAGTAATTTCAGGAAAGAATTCTAAGGTGACTTGTTTTGGTTATCT
>NW_012106786.1:607334-610077 GCF_000951045.1 Mandrillus leucophaeus
GTACCCCAGCTTTAACTTCTGGTTCAGAGAATCCTAACAACTTACATTGTCACCAGCAAGTTCTTTGACTACCTGAGCAAATCTCACCTTAAATCAATTCTCACCTGACATTAGCTGCTCAGCTTTCCGCTGACACATTGATTCCAGGAGACTCCTTGAGTTCTGTGTGTTCAACTGGCCTCCGGTGGCCCCATTATTATTTTCTGCCAGGTGAAGGTCAGTCACCTGCACACAGATCTCATCACTCAACGATATGCTGCAGCTGGAATCAAACAAAGGCAAGCTGTTAGTGAACACATAAAACATTTCCCCATTATACAGCAACTCAAAAAAGGTTTTGATTTCTTTTGCTAGCAATTTTAGAAAATTAATCATGCAAACCACTGTATCATTCTCTTGGAGAATAATCAAGCCAAGATTTTCAACCATCTCAGTGGTCCATTGAAAAATTTTCATATCTATTTAAAATCAAAACCAGAGAGAATTCAGGTTAATGTACTTCTTCTTCTTCTTGTTGTTGTTGTTGTTTTTTGAAAGAGAGTCTCGCTCTGTCACAGGATGAAGTGCAGTGGCTTGATCTCGGCTGACCGCAACCTCTGAATTCTTGGTTCAAGCGATTCTCCTGCTTCAGCTTCCTGAGTCGCTGGAATTACAGGCACACGCCACCACCCCCAGCGAATAATTTGTAGTTTTAGTAGAGACGGGTTTCACCATGCTTGCCAGAATGGTCTCGATCTCCTGACCTTGTGATCTGCCTGCCTCAGCCTCCCAAAGTGCTGGGATTACAGGTGTGAGCCACAGAACCTGGCCTAATGTACTGTTTATTTAAAGGTCTAAGGATCTTTAAATAATTTTCCATGGATCATATTTTTATTACATTTTAAAATCATTTATAGTTTGCTTTCACACATATTCTCCCTCACTTGATCCTCACAACCGCCCTGGGAAGCAGGTTGGAGACAGAGTAGGGGCCTGTTAGGAGACAGATTTACACAATGCATAAGAAAGCTCACTGTGAGCCAGGTGAGGAAGGGAGCCTTGGAGAATCATGAATGCAGTATCTATGTCTATATTCCCAGCCCAGCTACAAAGCCTGAAATTCATTAGGTATTTAAGAGATAGCTGCTAAATTATTGCCTAGGGGTGCTCAGTTGAAGAAGCACAATTGGGACTAACAGTCAAGCTTCCTGACTCCTAGCCCAATACTTTTACAAACACGCCACCTATTTTTCTATATCCGATAGAAAGTATAGTGCTTAAGTTGTACATAATGTTAATTCACTTTCAATACAGGTCAATCAGGATTAACTGTCAGTAGCTTTTGTGACAAACTTAGTAAACTAGAAAGTTGAACCTTTCAGTGTTCCCATTCTCATGTCACATGCTATTTCAGTTTTGAAATAAAAATCCTTCCACATGAAACTTTCTCCATCAAAATGACAGAGAAGTGAAAATAGATACAAGAAGAAAGCAAAACATTAATTTCAACATCGATTTGTCTAAAAGTATACATCGATTTTGCTTTAAAAGTATAACCACCAAGACATTTTTAGGAAGATACATTCTTTTTGAAGTGTTAGAAACCATAATAACTATTCTTAATTTTAAGTCCTAAATGACCAGTATGTGTATTAGTAGATAACTGGACACAGTGTAAAGTCAGAAGGGTGACTGAGTGTGGCAGAAAGGGCAGTATGTCCAGCAACTGCAGATGGATAAATGACAATGAGTCCAGATAATGGATTCTGATACAACCATTCAAATAATGCTTATAAGTACTTGATAACATCGGGAAAAGCTTAAGATACAGTGTTTTAGAAAAAAGGAAAGGTGACAAAAATAGATGGAAAGCATGACTTCAATCTTGCATCCAGATGCTTCCACTTTATCCTTTTTGTTTGGTTGTTTATCTGTTTGTTTTGAGACAGGGTCTCACTCTGTCGACCAGGCTGGAGTACAGTGGCATCATGAACTCAGCTCACTGCAGCCTCTATTTCCTGGGCTCAAGCAAAGCTCCCACCCCGGCCTCCTAAGTACCTGGGACTACAGGTATGTGCCACCATGCCCAACTAACTTTTTGTATTATTAGTAGAGATGGGGTTTTGCCCTGTTGCCCAGTCTGGTCTCAAACTCCTGAGCTCAAGTGATCTGCCTGCTTCGGCCTCCTAAACTGCTGGGATTATAGGTGTGAGCCACCACCTCTACTTTATACTTTCTTGTTGAAGTAGACTGTATTACTGATGCCCCACCCGCACCCTCTTTTTGGATATCTGGCCCCTCCTCGAGTCTCTGGAAAGGGCAGCACTACACATCCAGGGACAACTAGGGAACTCTCACCCCCACTGCTAGGCAGATCAGATTCTCTCTCCTGCTCATTGGCAATGACACAGAGAGTTTTCAACAGATTTTTTGCAGAGGAGCATCTGTATGGAAAGGTCCAGTAACACCGGGACCAGGGGTACTGCCAGGGCAAGCCAAAGCCTCAGAGGCTGGAGGAGCCTGGAGCACATGCTGAATGTTCATCTGCAGAGCAGAGCACAAGCATGGAGCACAAGTCCAGAGTGAAGGCATGCAGGAGAGGAAAATCACCTCCCAGCCCAGGCAGGCCTTCCATGGTGTGGTCATATTTTGAGTTTTGCACTTAGATGTCTGTGAGGTTGCCTGTTGTATTCTTAATACAAATCCCACTTAAGCCAGCCTAGAATAGGTCAAGATAAATGTAATGACTTGACTTGGCTGGAGT
>NW_012106786.1:610127-612491 GCF_000951045.1 Mandrillus leucophaeus
ACTGCTAGGCAGATCAGATTCTCTCTCCTGCTCATTGGCAATGACACAGAGAGTTTTCAATAGATTTTTTGCAGAGGAGCATCTGTATGGAAAGGTCCAGTAACACCGGGACCAGGGGTACTGCCAGGGCAAGCCAAAGCCTCAGAGGCTGGAGGAGCCTGGAGCACATGCTGAATGTTCATCTGCAGAGCAGAGCACAAGCATGGAGCACAAGTCCAGAGTGAAGGCATGCAGGAGAGGAAAATCACCTCCCAGCCCAGGCAGGCCTTCCATGGTGTGGTCATATTTTGAGTTTTGCACTTAGATGTCTGTGAGGTTGCCTGTTGTATTCTTAATACAAATCCCACTTAAGCCAGCCTAGAATAGGTCAAGATAAATGTAATGACTTGACTTGGCTGGAGTGCAGTGGCGTGATCACGGCTCACTGTAGCCTCAACTTCCTGGGCTCAGGTGATCCACTTCTGCCTCCCGAGTAGCTGGGACTACAGGTGTCAGCCAACATGCCCAGTTAATTTTTTTGTATTTTTCTCATGAAAATATTTTTCAGAAGAAATCTATATACATTGAATATCACTGATTGCTTTTTCTTCGTCTTCTGTGAATGTGTAGGTGTTTGAGTCTCTTGCATTTCTTCTTTGACACAGGATATGGGCTGTTTGAAAACTATTTCATTATCTTCATCATCATCATTCATTTCAGCCACTTCAGATTTTCATTTCTTTAAAAATGTTGATGTACAAACCAATGTGGGGCCATAGATATCCACTGTCTTCTCAGGAGTGTCAGAAGTGCCTAAAACCTTTTTCTTCTTCTTGCATAAAACCTGGGCTTTTGCAGACATCTGACAATTCATTTTTGAAATACTTTCCGCTTTCTGTAAACTCAAAGAAGGAAAATCATAATCAATTCCTTATTAAACTAATTTCTTTCTGAGTAATCCTTCTTTCTTTTTAAATCGCTCCTCCTTCCGTAGCTTTCTTGTAAGTGCTGATTCTAATTATACATTTCACTGATGGATATGATGGCTGCTTAAATGGAATATTCCAGTCTTGACAGAGTTCTTTCTGTACTTTTTCAGGTGGCATAAAATGACTCTCCAAGAGTCTTTCACCAAACAGGTAGTTGTTCACTGTTTCAGCAACTATCTTGGCAAAATCCTCAGACTTAAACTCCACAAATGCATAGCCCTTGCTATTTCCCGGCCTTTTATTTCTGGATAGTCTGAACCTTGTAACAGTGCCTTGTAACTGGGAAAAATAGGAAAGGATCTGGGTTTCATTCAGTAGGTTAGGTAGGTGGCGCACATAGACTACTCCAGAAGAAAGTTGTTCTAGTTTTTGTGTTTGGTTTTGTTTCTGAGATGGAGTTTCACTCCTGTTGCCCAGGCTGGAGTGCGATAGCACGATCTCGACTCACCGCAACCTCTACCTCCTGGATTCAAGCGATTCTCCTGCCTTAGCCTCCTGAGTAGGTGAGATTACAGGCATGCACCACCACACCTGGCTAATTCTTGTGTTTTTTGTAGAGACGAGGTTTCTCCCTGTTGGTCAGGCTGGTCTAGGACTCCTGGACCCAAGTGATCTGCCTGCCTTGGACTCCCAAAGTCCTGCGATTATAGGCATGAGTCACTGCACCCAGTCCAGCCTTGACTTTGAAATGTACCTTGTACATCCAGTCAGCAGTGAACTCTGGGGGAACACCAAAGATGAGAAAAATGAAAGAAGAGATACCTCCAATTAAAGGAGTTAAGACCAGATGCTTGAACTTATGTTTTAAAAAGTCACAGCAGGTTGGGCACAGTGGCTCATGCCTGTAGACAGAGCACTTTGGGAGGCTGAAGTGGGTGAACCACTTGAGCCTAGAAGTTTGAGACCACCCTGGGCAACATGGCAAAACCCCATCTGTACACAAAATGAAATAAATTAGCCAGGCGCGGTGGCGCCTGTGGTCCCAGTTACTTGGGAGGCTAAGGTGGGAGGTCGAGGCTGCAGTGAGCTGAGATCCACCACTCCACTGCAGCCTAGGTGACAGAGTGACACCCTGTGTTAAAAAAAAAATCAGTGTTTTGTGGTTTTCTGGGTGAAACCTCTGTTTCCATAAGAAAAAAAGGGGGTTGAGACAGTATGTATTACTAATTCAAAATCATAACCAGATGCTTAAAGTAAATCACTGTATCTATTGTTTCAAAAACCAACCTCAGGATTATTAAAAGTTAGTTTTATTGGATTTTTCTTTAAGCTGAGCTGGTTCACTCAGGTCTGTCACTTCCAAGCCCACGTTTTCCTACTTTTTAACCCTATTTGGAAAGAAAACTGCAGCTAAGATTATGATCCATCCTGAGATGAAAAGTTTCACACATATACA
>NW_012106786.1:612541-615064 GCF_000951045.1 Mandrillus leucophaeus
TTTCTCCCTGTTGGTCAGGCTGGTCTAGGACTCCTGGACCCAAGTGATCTGCCTGCCTTGGACTCCCAAAGTCCTGCGATTATAGGCATGAGTCACTGCACCCAGTCCAGCCTTGACTTTGAAATGTACCTTGTACATCCAGTCAGCAGTGAACTCTGGGGGAACACCAAAGATGAGAAAAATGAAAGAAGAGATACCTCCAATTAAAGGAGTTAAGACCAGATGCTTGAACTTATGTTTTAAAAAGTCACAGCAGGTTGGGCACAGTGGCTCATGCCTGTAGACAGAGCACTTTGGGAGGCTGAAGTGGGTGAACCACTTGAGCCTAGAAGTTTGAGACCACCCTGGGCAACATGGCAAAACCCCATCTGTACACAAAATGAAATAAATTAGCCAGGCGCGGTGGCGCCTGTGGTCCCAGTTACTTGGGAGGCTAAGGTGGGAGGTCGAGGCTGCAGTGAGCTGAGATCCACCACTCCACTGCAGCCTAGGTGACAGAGTGACACCCTGTGTTAAAAAAAAAATCAGTGTTTTGTGGTTTTCTGGGTGAAACCTCTGTTTCCATAAGAAAAAAAGGGGGTTGAGACAGTATGTATTACTAATTCAAAATCATAACCAGATGCTTAAAGTAAATCACTGTATCTATTGTTTCAAAAACCAACCTCAGGATTATTAAAAGTTAGTTTTATTGGATTTTTCTTTAAGCTGAGCTGGTTCACTCAGGTCTGTCACTTCCAAGCCCACGTTTTCCTACTTTTTAACCCTATTTGGAAAGAAAACTGCAGCTAAGATTATGATCCATCCTGAGATGAAAAGTTTCACACATATACACGACACATACCCCCCACCACAGTATGATGACACAGTCACCCAACCTTAGGCTAATGGTACCACTGCCAGCAAATGCATTTTTTTCTTCATTCTAATTTTTTTCTTTATTTCTTCTAACAACAGCAAATGCATTTAACCTTTTATTGAGATTCTCAACAGCTACCATTTGGTTTGTAGAGCAAATTGTTTACAAAGTAACTTTTTCCATTTTTGATATTTTAATGAAAATTATGTTCTTCAGTTTTAAAGCTCCGTCCCTCTCCCAAAGGAAGACTAACAACTAACTACCAAGTAATGATTATTTAGGAAAAGAACAAAAGCAAAAACAGCTTTTAAACACTTCTGGAACATGGGTAGGGGTCCAAAGTCAAGACCTTCTGGGCCCAGTGGAGGTGCTAGGCTGCCTCGGGACACCATCAGCACTTCCCCATCCACAACATCCTCCACAGCGGGGAGCCATGCGCGGACCCCGGGGGCTTCCCGTTCCACAAGCTCCCCTCTCTTTTTCCTCTCCACCCTTGCTGTTGGGCCTCCCCTCCAAATCTGCCTAACAAAGGCAGCAGGGTCTTTAATACTGTTCGGCTTTGTCAGTGGGGACAAGGTACTCTAGAAAGCTGAGAGATTCCCTGGTCCAGTCTAGGGGAGGAAAAAATACACAGTGTAGCATAGATGGTTTCACTTGTCCACTCAGACCCATGCTCATACTTATTCGATGGATGTATCAGATGCTTCCAAAGTCCTGATGTGTAGTAGTAGAACAAAACTTGCTTGTGAAAAAAGAAGTTGCAAAATTATAAAAATGTCTGCAGCAGTTCAGCCTCCTGAGGACGAAGCTGGTTCTGCTAAGTAGTTATTTTGACATGCACAGCAGCTTTCCCTAGAAGTCCTGTGTTCCGGGGGTTTCATTTAGACCACAGGAAGTTGAAATCGAAGTTTCAAAGGTTCTCTGCTGACAAATGTGCTATATCCATTGGTGGACTTCTACTCAGTAATGAAAGGAACAAACTACCAAAACCTATCATATGTCATGGATCAACCTCAAAAACATTAGCTAAGTAAAAAAAAATCAGACAGGAGAACACATATTGTATAATTCCATTGATTTGAAATGTCCAGAAAAGGCAAGTTGATGGAGACCGAAATGGTCTGATTTACCTCAAGAGGTAGGGATTCAAGCTCTCTAGAGTACATGTGATACATACGTGAAAAAAAACAAGGAAAGAAATTTAAATGTAAATAAATGAAAATAATACTTCTCCCTGATTATAAAGAAAATCACATTCTTTTTGTAATAATTTGGAAGACAAAATATGAAGAAAAGTCTTTAATGTTGCCACTCAAAACATTCTGGTTTGTTGTTTTTTATACTTTATGCATTTGAACATTTTAAAAAGTAGAATCATATAGTCTTTTGTCAGTATGTTTTGGGCATATTTCTATGGCAGCAAATATATCCTTGGCATCATCCTTTTTAAAAGCTTGATGTATATTAAGTTAATCATTGCCACCCCAGAAGTAAATTTTCTTAAATATATATTTTAATGGATGCAAGCAAGCATTTTTGGGCTGAATTCATAGAAGTAGAATTTCTGAAGGAAAATAACATAAAACACTTTTAAGATTTTTCATAGAAATTTTCAAATTATCCTGCAGAAAAATTGGTTCAGAGTTTATACTCCCAAAGTGGCAGAG
>NW_012106786.1:616739-617934 GCF_000951045.1 Mandrillus leucophaeus
CATGTCATGGTTTCGTATCAAGACAGAACATATAGTATGTCTGGCTTTGGACCTACAGAAGGAAACATATTTTTCTACCTGCTGTATGCCAGAGGTTCTTGAACATCTGGAGGGATTACTGCAGCACAGATTGCTGAGCCCTACTCCAGAGTTTCTGATTCACCAGGTCCAGGGTGGGGCCTGAGAATTTGCACTTATAAAAAGATCTCCGGTTCTGCTGGTGCTGCTAGTCCAGAGACTACATTTTTGAGAACCACTCTTGTCTACTAACTGTAAATTGTAGAACTCTAGAAAAAAGCTTAGTTTGGTGTGGGAAAAGAAGCTCATAGGTTATGGAGCAAATCGTGAAAGATTCAACCCTTGATCTCAGCCTAGTGTGGAATTCAGGTAACAAGCAATACACAGTGACATAACACAGTTCTTGGTTTTCATGATTGCAAGTCACAGCCAAGTATCAAGTGAGAAATTCAGTTTAATTTGCAAGGCTTAGAGAGGTCAGGTGATTCTAGAAAAATAGACCTTGTATATACTTTAAACCAGAAAGAGCTTTGAGTGCTTATTAAGTTGAAAGCTTTGTGTTTTTATTTACTTTTGACTCTTTTATTTTATTTTATTTTTTGAGATGGCGTCTCACTCTGTTGCCCAGGCTGGAGTGCAGTGGCGTGAGCTTGGCTCACTGCAACTTCCACCTCCCGGGTTCAAGTTATTCTCCTGCCTCAGCCTCCTGAGTAGCTGAAATTACAGGTACCCACCACCACACCTGGCTAGCTTTTGTATTTTTAGTAGAGACGAGGTTTCTCCATGTTGTCCAGGCTGGTCTTGAACTCCTGACCTAAGGTCATCCACCCGCCTAGGCCTCCCAAAATGTTGGGATTACAGGTGTGAGCCACCGCACCCAGCCCAAAAGCTTTGTGGTTTTTTTTTTTTGAGACTGGAGTCTAGTCCGGTGGCCCAGGTTGGAGTGCAGTGGCGCCATCTCGGCTAACTGCAAGCTCCACCTCCCGGGTTCACGCCATTCTCCTGGCTCAGCCTCCTGAGTATCTGGGACTACAGGCGCCCAGCACCGCGCCCGGCTAATTTTTTGTATTTTTTAGTAGAGACGGGGTTTCACTGTGATCTCGATCTCCTGACCTTGTGATCCGCCCGCCTCGGCCTCCCAAAGTGCTGGGATTACAGGCGTGAGCCACCGCACCCG
>NW_012106786.1:617984-618782 GCF_000951045.1 Mandrillus leucophaeus
CCTGACCTTGTGATCCGCCCGCCTCGGCCTCCCAAAGTGCTGGGATTACAGGCGTGAGCCACCGCACCCGGCAAAAGCTTTGTGTTTTTAAAGATATTAGACATGTTTCTTGTTTTTTAAAAAAATCTTAATAATGTAGGAGAATAAAAGAAATATTATTCCAAAAAAGAGAAATCATTGTGATTATTTTACCTTTTTGGAATGTTGGATAATATAGTCCACTTCATTAATCATCAAACATGCTATGGATTTCCCATTTTTATAGGATCTATCTCAATTGAGGTAATACTGGAAATTCTTGTACTCCATCTGAAGATGAAAAATGTAGGCCAAAATCATAGACCATGCATAGAAGCTGGATAATGAAGAGAGCTCTGGAGGAACATATGGACACACACACACACTGACACACATATATTTAGAGTATAAACACATATACTTTTTAAAGTTTATTTTGAACGTTTTAAAGCAAAAGCCAGCCCCCCCTCCTGGAGTAGGCAGGCCCCGCCCCTCTCCCCAAGTGGGCGGGGACAGCAGTTGCATGGGCAGCTTTCCTTGTGATGTCACAGGTTCCTCTGGCCACACTGCTCCCTGGCCACGCCTCCTTTCCCTTTCATCTTTCTCATTGACCAATGGGCTTGGAGAATTAAGGCCACGCCCCCATTCTGCATTCTAGTGGGGCCCTGGTTACGCCTCCTCTGGCTCAGTCACACAGCCGCCTGGTAGGTGACTGGAGGTGTTCGCTGATGTGGCCCCAACCCTGCCTCCCTCCCCACCCCATGATGTTAGACGAGACTC
>NW_012106786.1:620116-624064 GCF_000951045.1 Mandrillus leucophaeus
ATCTTCTGTGGAATAGATCTTAGGAAACTGAACTTGACAACTTGAATCTTCCTCATATCATCTCAACTTGGGGTACTTTGAGTGCCACAGGATAAATGTGGGAGATCTTTCTGAAGCATCAGTTTCCCTTGATTCTCTGGAGAGAGAAAAAACGTTAATGTACTTAGGGATGACAGTCACATACGTTTCTAAGAGTATACCAGACTTCTCTCTGAAATGAGACTTGGGTTGTCCTCTTTCTGATAAATTCCCAGATGTAACAAAAAAGCTGCCTTCTGCCATGAGGACACATGGATATAAAAGTTTGAGAGGTCCTGGTGCACTTCTTCACACTTACAGACGTGTGAGGATGTGTGACTCCAAACCACACAGTGTGCAGTTCCTGCCTACTTAATGTTTAGTTTTCTACCTCTGGCTCTGATTTTGGTCTCTGGCAGCTGCTGATTCGTGGCAAAACCCCAGAGCTTGGACTCAGAAGACTGAATTTAAGTCCCATTATTGCCCACCCTCCCTTTTTTTTAGCCATAATATCCATCCCTCTCAATCAGTAAGTGATTGTGAAAACACCTTGTACAGTTGTTGGTGGCATGAAGTCAGATGGTGTATAAGAGTATTTTGAAAAACTGTAAAGGAGGATGTGGCTGTAGGGGCTGGTAGTCCTCATGAGTATGACTGCTCTTCTTTCCCACAGCTAAAAGAATATCAGCAGAGGAACAGCCCTGGTGTTCCGGCAGGAGCGAAGACAAAGAAGAAGAAAACTGGCGGTAGCCCTGAGACAACCACTTCTGGTGGTTGCCATTCACCTGGGGATGTGAGTCTTGCCTGGCCAGGCTCCTGGGGACAGGGGGCCCAAGGGGGCAGTAGGGGGTAATTGTTAAGATTGCTGGGTACTGGTTAAGAATTTTGGGTTTGAATCCTGCCTCTCCATTGGCTAGGGATCTGATTTATGGCAAGTTGCTAGAGTTCTTTGGGCCTCTCTTTTTCACATCTATAAAATAGGGGTAGTGTTGTTTGATTTTCATTTCTGAAGTTTAAATGATATTCCATATTGTTGTTGCTTTTATGTTAATCCCTAGTACATGTCCTGCTGTGAACACCCAGGATACCCAGGAAATGGTCATTGCTGTTTGATTTTCCTGATCCCCAGTCTCACGGGGGAACTGGGCCAATGAGTACAGCCACTTGCTATCAAGCTGTCCCTTTAGGAGTCACAGAAGGGGGCTCAGGGTGTGGTGAGGAGAGCCCCAGGCACTAGGATTAAGAGAAGATCTAACTTGCCACCAGCTTGCTGAGTGACCACAGAAAAATCACTTCTTACCCTGGGCCTCAGTTTTCTCCATTGTAAGATGATACTGGACAAGATCAGTGTCTTTCAAACTTGTTTTTTAGCTGGAGCCCCCTTAGTTCAAGTGAACCTTTAGTCAGGAGTCTGGTTTTTTAATAGAGGTGAAGGTCTGGAGTTCTACCAGATTCATCGTCCACGTCCTGGGCCTGAGGAGAGGGGTCCAGTGAGCATATTAAGAGCTGCATTGGTCAGGTGACTCTACCCTGTGACTGCATCGCTCAGGGAACTTTTCCATCTATTTGTTCCTGCCCCTGGCAAGGCACCAGGTGGCCATTTGGAAGAATGGCACAGGCCATGGTTTCAATCTCCTCTGCTCTTCCTCAGCGTTTTATTTTCCTGAAACCACATCTTCCTCGTACCCTGACTTTTTTGTTTCTCTCTAAGCCACTTCTGTCTTTCTCCCCCTGCCCTTGTTTTTCCCTTGTCCCCTCCTATAGATTCAGAACATTCTGAAGGTGATGGTGTCCAACCTTAACCATTCCAGTGGGGTAGCGCTCTCCCATTGCACAAGTGGAAGGTGAGGCAGTGCCAGGGCCCCTCTCTGGCATGCTGTCTCCAGCTGTGCATGCCCCTGAGGCTTCTCTGGTTTTGGGGATACTTTGCCTCTGCCTTGTTTTATGTTGCTGCCATTAACCTTCATTCTGTTTATGTCTGCTTCTTCACCTGCTTGATTGATTGGGTTTTTTTCTTCACCGCATCTTTTATCATCTTGGAAATGGTGAGACCTTAAAGTTTCAAAGTAACTTGGGAATAACATACAGAGCAGGCATGTGCGATTTGGGGATTTTTTTTTTTTTTTTTTTTTTTTTTTTTTTTGAGACAGAGTCTCACTGTGTCACCCAGACTGGAGTGCAGTGGTGCGATCTCAGCTCACTATAACATCTGCCTCCCAGGTTCAAGTGATTCTCTTGCCTTAGCCTCCTTAGTAACCTGGATTGCAGGCACCTGTCACCACGCCTGGCTAATCTTTGTATTTTTATTAAAGATGCGGTTTAACCATGTCGGCCATGCTGGTCTTGAACTCCTGACCTCCACTGATCCACCTGCCTCAGCCTCCCAAAGTGCTGGGACTACGTTCGTGAGCCACTGTGCCCGGCCCCTTTGCTGTTTTTATACTTTCTCTATATCCATAACTGTTCCCCTGTAAGTTTTTTTTTTTTTTAATTTCTCTTTTTTATTACTCCTGCATCATCAGCTACCCTGAAGGATCTGGAGGTAAGAGGCCCTGAGCCAAGGTGCAGTGACCCTGCAGGCCAGCCCTCCAACCTCCTCTCACAGTGGGGGCTGGGTGCCCCTCTGCCAGCTGAGACAGTCCACACACACCCCAGCCCTAATGATTGTTCTCTCTACCTCTTCCCACAATCCTCCTCCAACTCCTCCTCTCTGCGTGCACCTCAGAGCCGGAACCAAGAACTGGAAGTAGCTCTGGACTCAAGCTCCGCAACAATCAATCAACTCAATGAAAACATAGAATCACTGGTAAGAGTCCAGTGGGGTCCTGTGATTCCACGCTGCCAATCCTGGGCTTTAGTTTCCCCTTGGGGCTCTGAAGAAAGGGGCTGGGGCCCCTGAGGCCAAGGGCAAATGGGGAGCTGGAGCACCCAGGCCTCACCTGGAGGGACCCCAGAGCAAGGAGCATGCAGCATGGCTCTTCTGTCACTGTCCTCTTTGCCTACTCTCTCTTCTCCAGACACCCCTGCTCCGGTCCTTGCCACACATGCCCTGGGGTTGTCACCTCTCAGGGAAGCACTAGCCTGATGGTTTGTCAGGGGCCCTGTATTTCTGCTGTGACTCAGTCCCTAATTTGCTTTTTGAGTCTGGACAAGCCACCTCTCCTCCTTGCGCTGGTGTTTCCAAAGGAGGTAGAGCATCAAAGGTCTCGGTTAGCTCTGAGAGTCTGAGATTTAAAGGCTCCTACAATGGAAACCTGAGGGCCAAGGGCTCCTGTCTGTCCTTTTCCATTCTATATCTGCTGTGAAGAACTGTACCTGGCTCGTACCTGCTCAGTAAACGTTCGTTGAATGAACGCATCTTTCTAAATCACAAACTGGCAGAACGGTGGGCCTTTCTCAGACTCCATCCCTAGAGGTTTATGTTACTGTCCTTTGGAGAGAATCCAGATTCAGACTTTGAGTTCCGTGGCTGTGGGCAAAAACCAACAAAGACCCAAATCCTCTGTCTTTGGGAGCTTGAGGACAGTTGACCCGTTCATGTTGCCATTGGGTCTGAGAATGTTGTCTTTAAAATTCCTTCCTGGCCCCTGCCTACCGCTTCCTGGGGGATAGAGTTGAGGGGGCCACCCTCAGTCACCTGAATTTGACTGTCCCCACAGAAACAACAGAAGAAACAAGTGGAACATCAGCTGGAAGAAGTAATCGATTTCTTTGTTTGCTCACAACATGACTGCTGGGTTTGGGGGGCACTCAGATGTAGAGGCACCAGTCTCGTCTCACCCACTCCCAGCCTGGGGAAGAAGGCTCACCCCTCAGATTCCACCACATCTCCACAGGGTCCCTGATAATCTGGTCCCATGGGTGGGCCTGTGCTGGGGCATTGGTGGCATTCTGGGGGCATGTCTCTTGCTGTACCATCTCTGCCTCCCC
>NW_012106786.1:624251-625214 GCF_000951045.1 Mandrillus leucophaeus
GGAAGAGGACAGGGTGAGTCCAACCAGCTGCCCCGTCCCCTGGCAGCCTGGCTTCCCAGATGGAGGAGTGAGCCTAAAGGTCCCTTCTGCAGGATGCAGTGTCCTGCCCAGAAGGCAGCGTGCTCATTTCTCACTGCTTTTGTGTGTGGTTGTTAGAGGCAGCCTGGGGCTGAGTCAGCTGCTGTGGGTGAGTTGGGGGCACTGTGGGGAGCAAACACTGGACACAGAGCTCAGAGGCCAAGTGCCTGCCCTGCCCTTACCTGGCTGTGGCCTTGGCCAAATCCTAGGTGGGGTATTGAGTATTGTACTGTGAAGGTGCAGAAGAGTACCTTTAGTACATCACCATTTCTGTAGAGAGAGGAAAGGTGTGTGTGTGTGTGTGTGGCTGTGTCTGTGTGTGTGTACATACTATGATAATATACATAAAACATGTCTGCAAGGGTTCGCAAAAAACTCAGAAGAGAGTAACAGGGCGGCTGGGAGACGCTTCCATGGTGTACCTTCTGAGTTTTGGACTATGCGAATGTATCATCCTTTCAAAAAGTGAACAAAAGATTAATTTCCCCTTCCTTTCTGTGCCCCCACACCCAGCAAGGAAAATGGGCTTAGAGAATCGGATAGACCTGGGTGTTCAAATCCCAGCTCTGTCTCAGTGATCTTAGGCAAGCACTTAACCTCGAACACTCCATGTTTTTCATCTACACAATAGAGGTAATCCTAGTAACTGTGTCATATGGTGGTTGTGAGGATTACATGGGATTGCTAGTATGGAACCTGATGAAGCACTCCATAAAGGTTCAAACAGTGGTATTAATAACAGTAATAACAACAGCAATGTTATCTGATCTCTCTGGGCCTCCGTTAGCCAGCTGTAAGTTCGATCTCTTTCCCTGTCCCTTCCAAGTTTACTGAGTTCTTTTAAAAACCAGGCCACGGGCTTGGAAATGCCTTGATCTTTACTGA
>NW_012106786.1:629599-630435 GCF_000951045.1 Mandrillus leucophaeus
CTAAAGGCATCTGTGAGCCAGAGCTCATCAGGCCCTGCTCTGATGGCTGTGGGGAAGAGGGGATGATTTTTCTAACCTACCTCCACCCTTTCCGGTGACATGGGAGGCAGACCCCAAGTTCTTGGGTCTCCAGCTGCAGTGGCTGACCACTGATTGCTTCTCTCTGTCCAGAACAACGAGAACAAAAGCGCACTGCAGTTGGAGCAGCAAGTAAAGGAGCTGCAGGAGAAGCTGAGCAAGGTGAAGGAGATGGTAACCTCTGCCTCATCCAAGAAGGGCTGGGAGGCAGGCACCAGCTTCTCGGGAGGGGAGGTGCCAGGCCAAAGGAAGCTCCAGCTGGGGGGCAGGTGACCCCAGCACCTTCCAGGGCAGCTCCATGACTGTTTCTTGCTTCCTACCCTCTGACTTTTAGAGGTGGGTAGCCCTGGGCTCCTCCCAGGTCTGGACATCATCTTCCCAGCTAGAGGCATGGATTCCCCCAATCATAGGGGTGGAGACAGTGGTATAAGAGGGTCCTTATGCCGGGCACAGTGGCTCCTGCCTGTAATCCCAGCACTTTGGGATGCTGAGGCAGGAGAATCACTTGAAGTCAGGAGTCTGAGACCAGCCTGATTAACATGGCGAAACCTCATCTCTACTAAAATTATACCAACAACAAAAATTAGCCCGGCATGGTGGCACATGCCTGTAATCCCAGCTACTCAGGAGACTGAGGCATGAGAATCTCTTGAGCCTGGGAGATGGAGGTTGCAGTGAGCTGAGATTGCACCACTGCACTCCAGTATGGGCCACATGGTGACACTGTCTCTAAACAAAAGAAAAAAGCCTCCTTAGAT
>NW_012106786.1:631344-633991 GCF_000951045.1 Mandrillus leucophaeus
GAAACAAAAAGCAGTTTTAGTGGACAGTGTTATACTACATTTGAAAATCAAGGAAAAGTTTATGCAACTTAAAATGTTTACAAACTGCAGTGCAATCCACTGTTTGTGAATGTCAAAGTATTATGAGGAAAAGTATCTATACAATCACAGAGTTATATTTCCTCACAAAGTTCTTTATGAAGAGTGAAATATGTTTTTATACCTCTCGGTTTCAGTTAGAGGCATATTTTGTGCCATATTTATGTGCCTTACAGGATGAGAATTATTTCAGTCATACGTTGCCTAAATCATAACTTCATGATGCTTGGGAAAGAATCAACAGTTAAAAATTCATGAAGTTCTAATGTGTGTGTTCCAAAATACGTCACAGTATTAGGATGTAGGGAGAGATGTATGTGCGCTCCCTGGGGTGTGCAATTCTAGTTACTAGACCATCTCCCTTTTTAGCATTTGGCATCCTCATGATACTTTTATCAATATGACATTAATAGGAGAGCAATAATACGATTTTACAGATGAAATAACAGATTTGCCTGCATTCACTGAAAGAGTACAAATATTGGTGCTTCAACTGACTCTTCCAAATGGTATGAATTTATCAAAGTATTGGATAAACCCAGTTTCAGAATGATAAAGAAAAACTGTTAGACCAAATAGTGTGGCTAATTAACAGTGGTACAGTTTCTAAATACCACTCTTTGTGTAGGGATTTTGTCCTATGTTTCAGAAAAAGCTAAAAAGAATGGAAATCCTATGACAATAACTTAAGTGTTTCTTCAAAGCACGCAGTCTTTGCAATACCTCATTCAGCCAAGTATTTGTTCTCTTCCTCATTCGGTATAAGGCAGCTTTCAATTTGCTTAGAAGGCAACACTAGAAGGATAGAGATCATCAGAAATATAAAATTTGAAAATGTGAGTTCAACTGAATAAATTTGAATTTCTGTTAGAAGAATCAAAATACCTATTTAAAGATTGCAATATATGGTCATTATTTTTAAAGTTTTTGATTAAACCTGATAGGTTTTCCAGAAATGAAAAAAAAAATCAGTTCTAAAACCAAAGCTGATATTTAGAAAATGTGAAAAGGTACATCAGCCCTATCCATAATACTTTCTCTAAAACTTTATCTTACTGAGTCACTTTAAAATAATATAACTATTCAAAAATATAACTGCTATCTTAATGTTTTGAAATAAAACATGTAAAAATGTGAATACTGTAGTTTAAGAGAAAGAACCTGGGGGAAGGAAAAGTAGAGAAAGAAATGCCAATTCCAATGCCAAGCTTTATTTGCCAAGTTTTCTTAGAATGACTTTTACCAATTTATGAATTCCTGTCAACAGAATGTATAATGGAAGTACTGAAAGACTGTTGTCTAAAGTGCCATTATTGACTGCTACTATGATGCTACTGCAATGCAATAAGTTAGGAAATTGTTACAAAGTGCTGTTTTTGCCATAAAATTTTGTGTGTCTTGGAAACTATGGTGTTAAAGATATTGAGACTGTGCAAATGCTGGGCACGCTTGGCATGAGATCATCGGATTTTATTTTTACAAAATTGTAACTATGCAAGTGTGTTTATTAGAAAAACACAAACCAAAGTTACGGGATAAAAAAGTTGTGGATGAAAAAGTTATGGGAAAAGCAATGTTGAGGAAAAGTTGTGGCAAAAAAAAGTGTTGTGGAAAAAAAGTAGAATAACGCTTTATGACAAGTTTTTAAAAAAGTATTATGAAAAAGAAGTTATGGGATTAAAAAAAAGTCATAGGATAAAAATAAATAAAAGCAGGCCTCTGTCAGCATAAGCCTGGAGAAGCGGGGCTGGAGTCTTCACCCCCACCGTGTCCCTATCACCCCTTCCCAGTCACCCCTTTACCATTAGGGTAGCAAGACAAGATCCATGTCTAATGGGGGGCAGACAACCAGACCCTTTCCCACCTTGACCAGGGCTGAGTCCTTACATTCCTGGACGATGACGTTTGTTATTGAAGAGCCAGAGGCTGGTGGAGTTGGTTTGTTTGGAGGAGGCCTGATGGCCTCCCTACTCTCACCAAAGCAACTTTTCCCTCAGGGGAGCTCCCGTCTTCTTATTCAGAGAGGCAGCTGAGGCAGGACAGTGGGGCTAAGTGTAGAACAGGTGAGGGCACGGACTGCTGGGGTGGCCCCCCTTCCCCAGTGTACATATAGTATCTGTGTAACATTTTGTATATTCCAGGGGTTAGGGCCACCCCCTGTATTGTACCTCATGGAGGTTGAAGCTGGCATATGGGGAGGAGGTTCTAGTCATTACTTATGGCTGGGAGACTTATTTATTGATAGCATAGGACAGAGGAAGGAGGTGGGGATGGGGTTGTGGCTCCCTGGTGATATGACTCCTGTTTATTTTGCTTTTCATTATGGAATAAATGGATTTAGCCATACTGCTCAGCCTGGTGGGTTCCCGTTTCCCTCACTGGGTCCTGGAGTTTGTGTCACTGAACGAGGAGCCCCAGAGTGTCTGAGCATGTCCAGCTCAGCTGTTGGGGACCTTCCAGGCCTGTTACCTGTATGCTGCCTGGTGACACCTGGTGGATTTCACAGGGGCTGCCATGGTGCCTGTGGGGCACAGTGAGGTCTTGACAGCCAACAGGCTCAGAAGCCTGA
>NW_012106786.1:635136-638033 GCF_000951045.1 Mandrillus leucophaeus
AAGGTGGACGGGAAGCAGCAGGTGGAGAATCTAGAGCTTGGATTCATCCAGCTTTCTGGAGCCACAGAGACCATGAGTAAGCAGGAGGCCAGGGCACGGGCACGGGGAGCTGCAGGGCCTTCAGAGGGGCCCCAGTGTCTCAGCCGTGTCCTCTCACAGGAGAGCACATCACGGTATATGAGAGCCAGGGAGCAGAGCCAAACACTCAGCACCAGGAGGAGGAAGCCAGCAGGCTGGCCCAGAACGAGGAGGAGATGAAGGTAGAGGGTGTGCAACATCTCTGCGGGGGTGGGGTGAGGGTGGGTGCTGGCGCCGGCTCAGGCGTGGGAACTGAGCACCCCTCCCTTCAGGTGAAGCTGCTGGAGCTGCAAGATATGGTGTTGCCGGTTGTGGGCGACCACGAGGGGCATGAGAAATTCCTCCCTGCTGCCCAGAACCCTGTTAATGAGCCCGCTCCAGGGGTCCCAGCCCCAAAGGAACTTGCGGCTGCAGAGGAGCAGGGTGGTGAGTAGAGTCCTCAGGCGGGGTGGGCAGGCAGGAGCAGGGGAGGCTCGCAGTGTACTCAGAGCCCCGCCTCCCTGTCTCCGAAGATTTTCAGGACAGCGTGGAGCCTGCACCGGGACAGGCCAGGGAGGGTTCTCCCCGTGACAGCCCCACTGCACTGAAGATCGTGCAGCTGCTTCCTGTAACGCAGGACACCCAGGAGCACCCAGGCCTGGCCACCAAACCCTGCGTGCCATTCTTTTACCGGGCAGCCAAGAACAGAGAGATAAACATCATCATCATCTGAGAGCTGGTCAAGAAATTTAACAACAACAACAAAAAGTTATGGGGTTAATCCCTTACACAATTCATCTACTTCTTGGAATGTTAGAACCCCTCATGTTTATTTATGTTTCTAATTTACAGTTTAAATTTATTTATAAAAAGTTAAGGGAGAGTGGGTCTTTCCCTGATGTTCACTCTGGCATCCGTTAGCATTTTTGTTTTTAATTGATAATTGTAGGTCATTAGCTCACATATCGAGTTTGCCCTTACGTGGTGGGAGTTCAAACACACAAAACCCACTATTTGCACAAAACTATTCTTACTGGTTCGGAATAGGCTGCCCTGCTTTTTAAATGTTATTGCAGCATATATATTCATTACAGAATTCAGATAAAATTTGCTTATGTTCTGCTATTATGTTTGATTGATTCCTAATCACAGTGAGCTCTTCATTAGCTCAATACATGGTTTGCCCTCAAGTGCACACTGTTTCTTACTTTGTAATATGCCCCTGTGAGTACTGACGTTTAGAGTTGTTTAAAGGCCGAGAACTGGAAACAGATTTTCCCCTATTTTCTGTGTATTGGGGATGGGAGTGATAACATTTTGGGGAGCTTTTTAAATCTGACAGAAGAGGAAAGTGGCCTGCTCTGGCAGGTGTGTGCAGGATAGAGTGTGTTTCATTTGTTCTGGTGCCAGGAATGAGCGCGGTACTATGGTAGTTCCCTGAGGATTTGTATGTGCTCTGGGCTCATGAAGATATTGCATCATGAGCTGCAGCAGTTGGACTCTTTCTCAATGACCTAAAAATGGATTCTTTCTGAGGAATGAAAGGCTCCCATCATTGACTGTGGATGCGGAAAACCTTTTCTAGCTTAGAGCCTTCAGATCCACAATACATTTTAAAGTCAGAGTTCATGTTACCTGTCTTAATCACATGACTACATGTCCCAGTGCACAAAAGGGCACTGCTTGGCATTCTTCTTAGTGTATTTAGTGACGATCATAAGAAACCCTTTCAGAGTTTAAATGTCCCTGGAACAGGCATACAGGCTCTAGTCAAGAATGAATTCGAGTGAAGGAAAGCTGTGTGACACCTGGCATTCCTCTATGTTCACGGAGCTTCTTTGAGGCTAGAAGACTGATTTTACCATCTAGACCTCTCTGGCTAATACCTATTCTTCAGCCACATTGGTTAATCTGACATAGGAATTACTTCTTTTCCTTGAATGGAAAACACTTTAAAAATAATAACAACTATTTTAATAAAGTAATACATGTGAGAGTATTTGTTGAAACAAAAAGCAGTTTTAGTGGACAGTGTTATACTACATTTGAAAATCAAGGAAAAGTTTATGCAACTTAAAATGTTTACAAACTGCAGTGCAATCCACTGTTTGTGAATGTCAAAGTATTATGAGGAAAAGTATCTATACAATCACAGAGTTATATTTCCTCACAAAGTTCTTTATGAAGAGTGAAATATGTTTTTATACCTCTCGGTTTCAGTTAGAGGCATATTTTGTGCCATATTTATGTGCCTTACAGGATGAGAATTATTTCAGTCATACGTTGCCTAAATCATAACTTCATGATGCTTGGGAAAGAATCAACAGTTAAAAATTCATGAAGTTCTAATGTGTGTGTTCCAAAATACGTCACAGTATTAGGATGTAGGGAGAGATGTATGTGCGCTCCCTGGGGTGTGCAATTCTAGTTACTAGACCATCTCCCTTTTTAGCATTTGGCATCCTCATGATACTTTTATCAATATGACATTAATAGGAGAGCAATAATACGATTTTACAGATGAAATAACAGATTTGCCTGCATTCACTGAAAGAGTACAAATATTGGTGCTTCAACTGACTCTTCCAAATGGTATGAATTTATCAAAGTATTGGATAAACCCAGTTTCAGAATGATAAAGAAAAACTGTTAGACCAAATAGTGTGGCTAATTAACAGTGGTACAGTTTCTAAATACCACTCTTTGTGTAGGGATTTTGTCCTATGTTTCAGAAAAAGCTAAAAAGAATGGAAATCCTATGACAATAACTTAAGTGTTTCTTCAAAGCACGCAGTCTTTGCAATACCTCATTCAGCCAAGTATTTGTTCTCTTCCTCATT
>NW_012106786.1:639678-650722 GCF_000951045.1 Mandrillus leucophaeus
CACTGAACGAGGAGCCCCAGAGTGTCTGAGCATGTCCAGCTCAGCTGTTGGGGACCTTCCAGGCCTGTTACCTGTATGCTGCCTGGTGACACCTGGTGGATTTCACAGGGGCTGCCATGGTGCCTGTGGGGCACAGTGAGGTCTTGACAGCCAACAGGCTCAGAAGCCTGATCTACCGGTGGCCCGGAAGGCAGATGCCAGCATTCAAGGGCACTGACTTCCATCCACCCCAGGCATCTTCCATTTTGTCCCCCTGCCTCCCTCTCCTGTCTGCGCCTCGTGACCAGTTCTATCTGTTCCTCCAGAGTGCCCACTGCCCCGCGGGCTCCCTCCAGGCTGAGTTCATGGCCCTGCTCTCTAGTGACCAGAGCAGGCTTCACAGGATAAGAGCCAGCTAAGCTCCAGGGGCTTTCCAGGAAAAGTGTCCCTTGGAAAGGGTGTGGCCTTTTCACCACTCCCAACAGCACCCTAGACATGGCTGGGCCTCTTCCCTCCCCTGAGCTCCACAGAGAACACAGCCAGCAGAGGACACATTCCCCACCATCCAGAAATGGGTTTGATTCTCAGCTGAGGGACAGCAGCACTGGTGGAGACCTTCAGTCCACACGGCTGCCTGCACAGCTCCCCCATGCTTGGTGGGGGCTTGGAGGGATGGCGGAGGCAGGCTGTCCACAGGCTGCGCATGAGAGGGAGGCTCACTGGAGGTGGTGCAATTTGGAGGGGAATGTCAGGGGAGAGCTTTCTCTTGTTGGGCCACAAGATTCCACAAGGACAGCACGGTGACTGATTCCCAGCGCTAGAGGTGAGGCAGTTGGCCATGTGTAGGGGGGTGTGTGTGTGTGTGTATGTGTATATATATGTATGTATATGTATGCATGTAGTTATAGATATTTATAGAACAGGGCAGGGCATACCACAGAGGGGCACAAGTTTTCAGGAACGGTCACACCTGGATGTGTCAGCTCAGCACTACAACAGTCTAAGTCACAGATGAAGGGGGCTGGCTTTGGGCTGGGGAGCCACTGTCAAGTCACAAGACACCACCCAGGCAGGCTTGGAAAGGGAGGCCTCAGAGAAGAGGAGGATCTGTTTAGAGGTCAAAGTGGGGCCTGGGGCTCTCAGGACAGGATGGATTTGTCTGACCCAATCAGCTGGCAGTTGGAGAGAAAGCAGAGAGAAAATGGGAGAGAGAAAAGTGGGCAGAGAGCTGGTGAGGCAAGCGCAGAGCAGGGGTGTGCTGCAGCAGCTGTGGAAGGGCCGGGGAGGGGAGGGCACAGGTGCAGATGTGGCAAGATTCCTGGAAAAGGGGACTGGAAGGAAAAGGGAAGGAAGATGGAGGAGCCAGAGCTCTGCAGTTAGTGCCTGGGGACTGTGGTGGCCCTCCCCAGCCCACACATACTGGCCTCTCCCATGACACCCAGGCAGTGCACTCACAATTCAGACCAATGCTCAGTCCCCTCAGGCTTCCCTCTTCTCTAGTCACCCTCTCTTCCAACCCACTGGCCCAGGGCCACCTCTCGCCTTGGCGAGCTCCACCCAACAGCCAACAGGCCTGACAGAGAAAGAACACTGCTTGACCCAGGATGGTGAACCTTAAAGGAATGAATGGCTGGAGTGAGCGCCAGAGGCCCCTCTGGGTGGTCAGAAAGCCCAGAACCCTCTGAAAGGACCCTGGGGGAGGCAGGAAGGGCATAGGCCACTGGCCATAGACTTATAAATCTAAGAAGGGAGCCTCAGCTATTTGTGGCGTCTGCAGGCCGCATAGGTGAGGCTGGGCCCTTCCTGCTGGGAAAAGTAGAAGAGGGACAGTCTGTGACAGGGGAGGTGGGTCAGAGCTCAGCTGAGCCAGCAGGCACTGTGGTCCCCTTGGCTGAATAGCACAGTTGACCCCTAGGAGCAACAGGCCAAGGTGCAGGAGCCCGCTGGCCAGCGGTAGTGCTTCAGCGGGGGCCAGGGACCCTGCCTTCAGTCACATGCTAGCAGCTATGATGGTACCTGGGAGGGAGGGACGGGGCCTGTGTGTTCCTGCCTGGCCTGTGAGGTGTGTTGTGGGATGACCACGTGTATGGGACTCTCAAGATTTTATCCTAGATCGCCATTGGATTGCCGACAGATAGAGGAGGTGGGACCCTGACTATCACCGCTGCTCTGCAGTGGATTCGGCTCTTGTCACTCCCAGGCTGGGAGCTGGATGCCCTGCCCCGGCAGCATGGCTCAGACTGCATGACAGGTACCAGGTACGGCATGCCAAGGATTGTGTTCCTAGGCCTCTGGCCACCTCACAGTTCAGCCTCACACACACCCCCCTCCAAGCTCCCAGCCCCTACACCATAAACCACGAGCTCTATGCCCTCTCTGATGACTCCAGAAAGCACCCACATCTGCCAGCTTGAGAATGGAGCCTGTTCCAAGAGCCCACAGGCTCAACCATGGAGGCCCGGGTGCTTTGGGGCTGTGGGGGCCAGCCCTGGTACCTGAGTCTGGCTGGGACGCTCTGCACCTGCAGCCAGGAGTCATCCATGGGCCCCCATGGGCATGTTGGTGGTGGTTGTGTTGACGTCGCTGATGATGCTGGGCACCTCCCTCAGCACGTGGTGCATGCACAGCATCTCGTTGCACTGCTGTGCCTGCTCTGCCGACTCCTCCATCAACGTGTTCTTGTCTCCACATGAGTGCAGGTTGACCAGCAGATCCGAGAAGATGAACTCCTTGATCTTAGAGTGGGCAAAGAGGGAAGGAGGTTGGGACCTGATGCCTGTGCCACCCTGGCCACCTGGCCAGGCCCTTCTGGGACTGTGCACTGGACTTGAAGCCCCAAGTGTGGCTTTTCAGATGCAGCTTCTACACCACTTAGACTCAAAGACCCACTTCCCCACTGCCTTTTTTCACTCAGATGGGGACACTGAGGCCAAGAAGAAAAGTCACCTGTCCTAGGTCACAGATCTGGGAGGGGAGTCAGGACCTATCATGACACCAGGACACCTGTCTACTCAATTTTTAATTTTTGAGATAGGATCTCGCTCTGCTGCCAGGCTGGAGTACAGTGGATGAGACCACTGCTCACTGCAGCCTCAACCTCCTGGGCTCAAAGTGATCCTCCAACGTTAGCCTGTTGAGTACAGGCACATGCCACCACCAGGCTCAGCTATTTTTAAAATGTTTTTGTAGAGACCAGGTCTCACTATGTTGCCCAGGCTGGTCTCAAACTCCTGGGCTCAAGCGATCCTTCTGCCTTGGCCTCCCAAAGTGCTGGGATTACAGGCATGGGCCACTGTGCCCAGTCCCACGTTCTAGTTCTATGGGACAGCTCTGGACTTGAATGTGCCCCTCTCCCTGGACCTGGTCCCATAGGGCTGGTTGGCATTTCCGCCAGGCCAACATGGCCACCTGCATCCCCAGTGCCGCAGGAGCCTTTGCCCCCATGACGCGGTGCATGCACATTGTTGATCATGAGGTGCATGGTGGTCTTGGGCATGAGACCAACCAGGAGGTCCTACATGGTCTTGTTGACAACGGCCACATAGGAGTCCACCAGGCTCTGGGTGGTCTCCATTTGCTGCTCCAGCTGTGGGTCCATGGAGTGCATGAAGCTGTCAGAGCCATTCTCCTCGGCCTTGCTGGCCTGCCATGGAGAACACAAGGGCATCAGGGTGGCCAGGCCATGCAGCCAGGCTCCAGGCATCCCCAGGATCTCAGCCCCTCTGAGGGTACCTGGAACACTGAGGCACAGGGAGAAGCAACTGGCCAGAACACACACCCAGCTCCCCACGCACTCTAGAGGGTTTCACGTCTCTGCCTCTCAGGACCCCAAGCTCCCTTCTATTCAGTCTTGTCTTAGTTCTGACTCTAGTACCCAGAATTTGCCTCCATTTCCCAATCCAGAAATTAGAAAAGAACACATGTGAGGGGCCAGGTTCTCTAAGGCTGGATGGACACAGGGCCTATGGCAGGTCTGGGGGTGACAGTGCTGCTGTGGGAGCCTCCAGGAGGGCTCATCCCTGGAATCCCCCCGGGTATCCTGGTGCCCCCAGCTGCTGCTTGGCATGAGAATTCCTGGCTGGTGGGGACACACAGGGACTTGTTTGGATTGGCCATCTGGTCCAGTCCAAGGAGCTGGACCTCCAGCCCCTCAGGGAAAAAACTCACTTTTGATGTGTGACAACAGACGCAGGCAAGGGGAGGGAGAGGTGAGCTGAGCCTCGGCCTTAGAAGCCAGAAGCCAGTTCATGCCCGGGCCTTGGTCTACATGGGAAAGGGATGTGGCCTCGGCTAGCTCTAGGGTCCTGGGTTATGGTAAGGGCCCTCCCTTATGGACTCAGTGACTTGGGCTGACCCAGCCCCTCCCTGAGCCTCATCAGTGAAACCAGGACTGGGCCAGGGCTCTCAACACTTCACAGATCCAACCTCTGGCTTTCTCCCAGGAGGGCAGGAGATCAGACAGAGGTGACCCAGGCTCCCCTGTTTACCTCAGCCTCCTTGTGGAGCCTCCCTCTTTCTGCCTGTGTGGTGGGTGGGTCTGGAAGGAGGGGCATTCACCTGTGGGTCTCTGACTTCTCTGCCCAGGTGTGCCTGGAGAGCCTGGTCTATACCCGGTGCTCTGCTACACCCTATGGCCTGACCACACTCTCCCTGCCTCCAGAGCAGCCCTGGCCCAGGGAAGAAGTTGGTCTCTGTATGGAATGATAGGTAGAAAATGGAAGTGGGGACGACAGCTCTGGAAAGGAGTCTAGGAGGAGGTGCCTTCCCAAGGATGTGGAGAATTTTTCCAGAATGGAACTTGACCGGTGCAGGCAAACATCAGGAGGTGGGGAGGATGGTTCCCTCTGTGGGAGCCGGGGTGACTTGCTTTGGCCAAATGGTGGTTGGCTGTGGGTAGGAGCGGGCAGAGCTGGGGTGCCCAGAGCCTGGGGTCCCTGTCCTTGCAGAGGACTGGAATACAAAACAAGTGTCCCCTGCCCTCTGGCTGGGGGACATCCTCTACTTCCAAGCCCAGACACACCCCAGCTGCCACAAGCCCCTGAGGCTCTTCAGAGGACCAATGGGCAGCCACACCCATGCTGGACCAGCCTTCTGGGCCCACCTGCACCCTGGTCGGAGCCCATGACTGAGGGGACTCTCTGGGGACAATGGGGCAGTCTCATGCTGCCCTCTTACAGGTAGATCAGTCCCTGGGATCTGGTGTTGGGCTGGGGTGGGCTGAGGCTGTTCTCTGCCGGGGTGCCTAGTGGACAGCAGGTGGAGCAACTACTTGGCTTTCCTGGACCCCAGGACACAGCTGAACACTGCACTTTACCCTCGATGCCTTCAGATTCTCAGAGGACTCTGGGAAGGAAGAGGGGATGCCCCAGCAGAAGGCCAGGGCCCTGGGCTAGGCTTGCTCCCCCTACTCCCTCCAGCAGGCACCTCCTCTCCAGATCGACATCACCTGATTCCTGGAGACCTGGGTTACTCACCAGAACCCCAGCTCCCTCACCACGGCCTGTTCTTACATCAGACCAGCTAGTATGAGTTCGGAGCTGAAGCGGGTGGAGAGAGAACACAGGGCTCTGTAAGAGTTCTCGGCTCCCTGCTGCGGTGGGCCTTGTAGGAGACCCCCAGAAATCTGCAGCTGCTGTAAGTCACTGGGAGGAAGCTGCAGTAGACATGTGTTTCCCAGCCTGGTAGATGCAGAGGGGTGTACAGGTCCCTGAGTGGGAGGCCCAAACATGGCCTTGGATGTGGCAGTGCAGGAATTCTAGCCAGCTCTGGGGCCCTGGGCAAGTCATTTAACCTCTCAGAACCCCACTCCTGGTCACCATGGGGCTCTTATGTGGATGTGATGAATGCCCCTGGCCTCGTATGTCCCATCAGTGGAAGCTTAGCGTGGGTGGAGACCCCCGAGACTGAACTCAGTGGCAGGATCCAGCCTGCCCAGCTCTCCTACATAGAGCCCAGAGCCAGCAGGGTGGGCTTCCTGGAGACGCAGGTGCTCCTGCGGGCTGGGGAGCATGAGCAGGGGTCCCTTTGGGGAGGTGGAAGAGGCTGCGGTCAGTAGAGGCCATAATGAGGCAAAGCTTGGGCAGAAAAGGCATGATGATCGGGGGATCTGAGACCCGACAGAGCCTGGACTGAGGACACTGTAGCCACCTCCTCCAGGTGCCGCTCAGGCGGTGGAAGCTGAGCTATGGCTGGGCCCCCAGGTCCTGAGTGAGGCCTCGCCAGTCTTGGAAGCTGTACCCAAGGTGGCTTCATGTAAGAGCGCAACTAAGCACTTTTTTTTGAGGTGGGGTCTTGCTCTATCTCCAGGCTGCAATTGGGTGGCATGATCAGGGCTCACTGTAGCCTCAAACTCCTGGGCTCAAGTGATCCTCCACCTCAGCCTCACGAAGTATTGTAATTATAGGCCTGAGCTACGGAGCCCATTTTAAATCTTAATAAATATCTCCCCTGGTCTGCTTCCCTGGCTGACACACATGCTGACATCTTGCGCCTAGACAGACATGTTTCTGGACTTGGTTCCATTTGTTCTGACGGGATCCTCCCTCTCAATGACCGCATGTTACAGTATGTGGCTATTCTTACACATTTCTGTATAGAACTGAGGGTTAATGTATTAATGTCAAAGTTCTACTGGTGTTTCCAGGCTGGGTGGAATATTTGGGTTAATTTAGCTGTGGGCATCTTGACAATATAGGCTTTCCCTCCGGGAACGGTGATTCTGGGATGCAGGTTTTGCACATTCTGGTTTATTGCTTGACTCGCTGCCACAGAGGGATGGCACTGCTCCACACGCCATGCCCAAGAGATGTCCCACCTTATCTTTCTAAATCAAGCTGAATGTTCTCAGCTGACAGCATATCATCGGTGCTGCGGGGACTCACTCCCCACAACCCGAGATGAAGTGAGGCGGAGACTGTGGAGCAGATTCATGCTGAGTGCATTCGTCCTTCCTGATCCACACTGATGCTGGACAGTGCTGTGTCTGAGCTGACAGAGGGCACTGATTCAGGAACTGGGCGGGGGGCAGTGCTGGAGAAATGCCCCCTCATCTCCCTTAGCTCCTCCTGTCCAGTCAACACTTAGCCACCAAGGCCCCTGAATTCCAGGCCCCAGTCACCACTAACAGGGTGCTGCATGGGAACAAAGTGTAGGCCTAGAACCTGGAGTTCAGGTCACTCCTCCTTCCAGTCAAAGTCTCTATCCCTCCCAGGTAATTCCAGCCTCATTCCTCCATGGGCCAAATATCCTAAACAAAGGCCTGGACAGGAGGTCTTTACCCAAGTGCCCAAAAAACACATGCAGAAAGGCTCTGTATGCCCCCTGTGGCCTGCCAGAGGTAAGAGCCTGCCCATCAAAATGCACAGTCCTGGTTCTTGCAGGGAGGTGAGGAGCAGAGGAAGAAAAGATCCATCTCATTCTTTCAACAGGAACCTAAACTTGAGAAAGCCAGACGCAGTACATTTCTTAATCCTGATACTTTTATAACTGGTTACAGCGGAATCACATGCACAACTGTTTTCCAACATCTTTCAACAGGCCACATAACATCCTGTACCTTCTTTATTTTTTTATTTTTATTTTGTAAAGCCAGGGACAGTGGCTTATGCCTGTAATCTCAACACTTTCGGGGGCTGAGGCAGGAAGACTACTTGAGGCTGGGAGTTTGGGACCAGCCCAGGCAACATAGCAAGACCCAGTATACAACAGAGAAAGTCCCTGTCTCAAAAAATATCTTTTCCAAGTGCAGTACCATGATCACAGCTCATCGTAGCCTCCAACTCCCAGGCTCAAGTGATACTCCCACCTCAACATCTGGGATTCTCAGAGCACACTGCCACATCTGGCTGATGTTTTAATTCAGTCTCACTATGCTGCCCAGGCTGGTCTTGAACTCCTGGCCTCAAGAGATCTTCCCAATGCGACCTCACAATGCACTGGAGTTACAGGCATGAGCCGCCATGCAGCCCCTGCAAAACGTAACTGTTCTTCAGGAGCTTCTTTTGGACCTCCTAGCTAGACTGTCATTGGCAAATGCTAGTTTATTATTTTCCCACATTTATGTTAATGGATTTCCCATCTTTTATTTGTCTAGACTAGGGTTTCTCAATAGCAGCACTATTGGTGTTTTGGGCTGGATAATTCTTTGTTATGGAGCTGTTTGTGCCTCGCAGGATGTTTAGCAGCATCCCCAGCCTCCGTCTGCCACATGCCAGTAGCACTCCTCAGTGCGACAGCCAAAATGATTTCAGATATTGTCAAATATCCCAAGGGAGGCAAAATCACCTCCAGTTGAGAACTGCTGACCTAAAAACCTCTGGAGCAATGTTAGATCATGGTAATGATAGCACATACTGCTCCTGATCTTTTTTTTTCTTTTTTTTCTTTTTGAGATGGAGTCTCGCCTCTGTCACCCAGGCTGGAGTGCAGTGGCACGATCTTGGCTCACTGCAAGCTCTGCCTCCCAGGTTCACGCCATTCTCCTGCCTCAGCCTCCAAGTAGCTGGGACTACAGGCGTGCACCACCATGCCCGGCTAATTTTTTGTATTTTTTAGTAGAGATGGGGTTTCACCGTGTTAGCCAGGATGGTCTCAATCTCCTGACCTCGTGATCCACCCGCCTCGGCCTCCCAAAGTGCTGGGATTACAGGCATAAGCCACCACACCCGGCCTGCTCCTGACCTTAATGGTAATACCTCTAGCATCAAAGTATAGTAGTACCTGTATACTACTGTCTGGGCTGTGATTAGTACACTGTATTAGTCTGTTGCGGGAAGTCAGGGACCCTGAACAGAGGGACCAGCTGAAGCTGCAGCAGAAGAACATAAATTGTGAGGATTTCATGGACATTTATTAGTTCCCCAAATTAATACTTTTATAATTTCTTACACCTGTCTTTACTGCACTCTCTGAACATAAATTGTGAAGATTTCATGGACACTTATCACTTCCCCAGTCAATACCCTTGTGATTTCCTATGCCTGTCTTTACTTTAATCTCTTAATCCCATCATCTTCTTTGTAAGATGAGGATATATGTCACCTCAGGACTCTGCGATGATTGCATTAACTGCACAAATTGTTTGTAGAGCATGTGTGTTTGAACAATATGAAGTCTGGGCACCTTGAAAAAAGAACAGGATAACAGCAATCTTCAGGGAACAAGAGAGATAAGACTTCTGGTCACCAGTGAGCAAAGTGGAACAGAGCCATATTTCTCTTCTTTCAAAAGCAAATAGGAGAAATATCGCTGAATTCTTTTTCTCAGCAAGGAACACCCCTGAGAAAGAGAATGAGTCCTGAGGGTAGGTCTATAGACGGCCCCCTTAAGGCAACCGCCTTTTACGGTCAAAGCTTTTACGGTCAAAGCGAAAGGATGAAATAAGCCCATCTCCTGTAACACTCCCAGGCTTATTAGGACTGAGGAAATTCCCACCTAATAAATTTTGGTCAGACAGGTTGTCTGCTCTCAAACCCTGTTTTCTGATAAGATGTTATCAATGACAATGTGTGCCTGAAACTTCATTAGCAATTTTAATTTCACCCCATCCTGTGGTCCTGCGATCTCGCACTGCCTCCACCTCCTTTGTGATATTTTATTACCTTGTGAAGTATGTGATCTCTGTGACCCACACCCTATTCATGCACTCCCTCCCCTTTTGAAAATCGCTAATAAAAGCTTGCTGGTTTTAGGGCTCAGGGAACATCACAGAACCTGCCGACATGTGATGTCTCCCCTGGACACCCAGCTTTAAATTTCTCTCTCTTGTGCTCTTTCCCTTTATTTCTCAAACCAGCTGAGATGCCTAGGAAATAGAAAAGAACTCACGTTAACCATTGCGAGCAGGTTCTCCTGACATTAGTCCATTCTCATGCTGCTATGAAGAAATACCCAAGACTGGGTAATTTATAAAGAAAAGAGGTTTAAGTTGACTCACAGTTCTGCATGGCTGGGGGGGGCCTCAGGAAACTCACAATTATGGCAGAAGACACCTCTCCACAGGGCAACAGGAGAGAGAAGGAGAGCCAAGCAAAGGGGAAAACCTGTAATTAAAACCATCAAATCTCGCGAGAATTCACTCACTATCACGAGAACAGCCCCCATGATTCAATTATCTCCACCTGGTCCCACCCTTGACACGTGGGGATTATTGCAATTCAAGGTGAGATTTGGTTGGGGACGCAAAGCCAAGCCATATTATATCCTTTATATTAGCATACTGTATCAAAGTATAATTTTCTTCTTTTTTTTTTTTCTGTGAGACAGAGTCTTGCTCTGGCTCTGGCTGGAGTGCAGTGGCATGATCTCAGCTAACTGCAACCTCCGTCTCCTGGGTTGAAGTAATTCTTGTGCCTCAGCCTCCCAAGTAGCTGGAATTACAGGTGTGTGCCACCCCCAAGCTAATTTTGATTTTTTTTTAGTAGAGATGGGGTTTCGCCATGTTGGCCAGGCTGGTGTCAAACTTCTGGCCTCAAGTGATCTGGCCACATTGGCCTCCTGAAGTGCTGAGATTACAGGTGTGAGCCACTGCACCCAGCCTGAAGTGTAATTTTCACAATGTGAAAAGCATGACTTTCATACAAATAATGAAGGAATATGTATAAGATATTTTCTTTAATTCGCAAGGGCGTCAGCAACATGGTGAAGCTAGTTCAAGGAACTTTTTGAGAGACAGTGTCTGTTGTGCTCCAGGAAGGGCATTCTGAAATGTATTCTGATATAGAGACAAAATTTGCTAATATCTTACAGTGAGGCTGGGCCTGGTGGCTCACGCCTGTAATCCCACCACTTTGGGACGTCAAGGCAGGCAGATCACCAGAGGTGAGAAGTTCAATACCAGCCTGGCCAGCATGTTGAAACCCTGTCTCTACTAAAAATACAAAAATTAGCCAGGTGCAGTGGCGGGCGCCTATAGTCCCACCTACTTGGGAGGCTGAGGCAAGAGAATCACCTGAACCCTGGAGGCGGAGATTGCAGTGAGCTGAGATCCTGCCACTGAACTCCAGCCTGGGCAACAGAATGAGATTCCGTCTCAAAAAAAAAGGTGGGGGGGCCGGGTGCGGTGGCT
>NW_012106786.1:652191-654181 GCF_000951045.1 Mandrillus leucophaeus
AACTCTTCAGAAATGAGTTCAATTTTACCATGAATTGGGACACTTTCCATTTCTTTCTATTCTAGAGAGCAGTTTACTTGTCATGAGCTCTGTCTTTTGAAAACTTGAAAGCCTGCAACAATAAAACCAGCTGCACCTGGTGCATGGGATAGGCATGGAATTGAGGAGCGAGCTCAAACTACGGTCAGTCCTCTGTATCCTCGGGTTCTGGATCCCTGGGTTTTACCAACTGTGCATCGAAAATATTTGGAAAAAAGTAAAACAATAAAAAAAAAACACAGGCTGGGTGCAGTGGCAGGTGCCTGTAGTCCCAGCTACTCCGGAGGCTGAGGCAGGAGAATGGCGTGAACCCGGAAGGCAGAGCTGGCAGTGAGCGGAGATCACTGCCACTGCACTCCAGCCTGGGCGACAGAGCAAGACTCCGTCTCAAAAATAAAAATTTTTTAAACTTTATAACAGCTATTTACAAAGCATTTACGTTGTATTAGGTATTATAGTAATCTAGAGATGATTTAAAGTATACGGAAGGATGTGTATAGGTTATATGCAAATACTATGCCATATTATATCAGGGACTTGAGCATCTGTGAATTTTGGTATCTCTGGGGTCCTGGAACCAACATCCTGAGGTTACCAAGGGATGACTGTTTTCAATTTCTTCTTTGGTTATTGGTCTATTCTCTAATGTATTTTTGTTGTTTTATCTTTCTGTTTTTGCCTCTTCAAGTCAATGTCGGAAACTTAGTTGTTCTAGTCTACGCATTTGCTCAGTTACCAGTAAGCAGACTACCAATGCAATCTAAGCAATTTATTTTTCTTCCCCATCAGATTGGCAAAAATTAAGATAAGCATCTATTGATGTTGAAGCTGTAGGGCGGTTTCCTGAGTATGTTAATTACAACAGCCCTTTTTGCTAGGCACCTAGAAGATTCATCAAAATGAAATAAAATACCCATGCACTTGAAGAAGTTATCTGGTTATTTCCTTATCTGGGTGCTGGTTATGTGAGCTCCACAGTTGACGAAAACTTATTAAGCTTTATATTTATAATAGGTACAATTTTCTGTATATGTAGTACATTTCAATAGTTTTTAAAACGTCTTTTGCCACAGCCCGCAGCTGTGTATAATACTATTTGCTTAACACTGGAAAACATGGCAATGACCTGAATCTCCCTGGCTCCCGGGATCCTACCCCCTTAAGTTAAACAAATGAAATAACTTCCACTGTCTTTCCTAATGTCTTAATTCAGTCCTCAGTTAAACTGGCGGTTGGCGCCAGTTTTTTCCAGGGAAGGATTCTGGGAGACAGAAGAGACGCCAGCAGTCCGCTGCGGGAACCTCCAGTGGGCTGCGGTCCGCTCCCAGTCTCACTCGAGCAGGCCCCGCCCTCCCAGAGGCGGTTAGTCCCAGTCACGTGATCATCGACTCAGCTGACCCTGCGGGACCGGAAAAAGGAATTCCCGGGCCCTAGCTTCCTGGCGCGATGGTGAGGCACCAGGGACTAAGCACGGGTTAGGTTGCTGGAGCGGGAATGAGGGGGCGCCAAGTGGCTCCGGAAACGGGGGCGGGGGGGGGTTGTCTGTACTGGCCTCTCGGCAAACACAGTGTGTGCGGGCGTGAGGGCTGTGGGTCTGGTAGAGAAAAGTCCACCGCCATCCCGCTCCCGAGCCGGAGGCGGGGGTGGGGGGCGGGTAAGACAGAGCAGGTGGGTTGGCTTAGAGTCCCTGTGCTTCCCTAGCGAAAGGAAGGGCCCCTGTCTCCCGGGGCAGGAACTAGGGCTTATCTCGAGCTGGGAGTCCTTCCAGGTCTTCCCCAGCTCCAAGAGGACCTCCCAAGGACACCCCCTTCCCCAGCCCTGCTGTGGGACTTAGACAAGAATGTGCTTAGACTCAGGCTCACTCTTGCACACTGTTAGGAAGCCCCTCCGCTCTTTCCAGAGCCAGAAAGTAGTAGTTCTGGGGTTGAGATCCATCCATCCCTCCCTCCCT
>NW_012106786.1:655376-663472 GCF_000951045.1 Mandrillus leucophaeus
AACTGAGGTCGGGAGTTCAAAACCAGCCTGGCCAACATGGTGAAACCCTGTCTCTACTAAAAATACAAAATTAGCTGGGTGTGGTGGCACATGCCTGTAATCCCAGCTACTTGGGAGGCTGAGGCAGGAGAATCACTTGAACCTGGGAAGCGGAGATTGCACCATTGCATTCCAGCCTGGGCAACAAGAGTGAAACTCTGTCTCAAAAAAAAAAAAAAAAGGGGATACCAAGCCACACAGAGTGCAGCAGGCATGGAGGCAGGAGCAAGGCTGGTGTCCCCGAGCAGCAGCAGGGAAGCCGGAGTCGCTGGAGTTGTGCGGGTATGGGGAAGAGGGGAGAGAGGTTACTCATCTGTGTGAGGCAGAGGACTTTGTTTTATCCCCTGCTGTACCCCAGCGCTTTCAGTGGGAGCTAGCACAGAGAAGGTGCTCGATTGATGTTTGCTGAGCAGACGAATGCCTGGAGTAGACCTCGGAGCAGGGTTTGGTGGCAGGGTGGGTCAGGAGAGAGTTCACTCAACAGCCTGGTGATAGGGGAGAACAAGAGGCCAGAGGGTATCCACCTATGATGGGGACCAGGGGTCCCTGCTGGGCAGCAGTGTGGGAGACACGGATCCTGGCCACACCTCAGCCGTCCCTGCAGCCTGATTACCTGCCTCCCTCCCTTGCAGAGGTTCCGGTTCTGTGGTGATCTGGACTGTCCCGACTGGGTCCTGGCTGAGATCAGCACGCTGGCCAAGATGGTTGAGTGCACAGGGTCTAGTCTGGGTGGAGGAGGGGCGCTGGGCTGGGGATTGTGGGTGTAGAGGATGGTGAGGTTTCTGGGGTTAGGGCCTCAGTGCTCTCAGCCTGTGCTATCATGCTTTGTGACCTTGATCAGCAGCTGGCCTGCTCTGAGCCAGTCCCCAGGAAGGAGGGGTGAGGTTCGCCAGCCTGGCTGATTTAAGGAATTCTCTTGCAGTCCTCTGTGAAGTTGCGGCTTCTCTGCAGCCAGGTACTAAAGGAGCTGCTGGGGCAGGGAATTGATGTGAGTACAAGACCCAGCACCCCATTGTCCCATGACCTTATGACCCCCAGTGCCCTGAAGCTCTGCACTAGGCCCAGGGAGACGGGTGACCCAGCCTGTCAACCTCTCTGGGCACCTCCCATACTTCTTTCCAGCCTATCTGTTCCTTATCACGGGACCCAGGCTGGGGGTGAGGGGCTGGTGAGCATGGGCCTGGCACCCCCTGAAGGTCTCCTTTCCCTATAGTATGAGAAGATCCTGAAGCTCACGGCTGACACCAAGTTTGGTGAGTACCCCGCTGAGTCCACAGGCCCCAGGCAAGTTTGGGACCTCGGCCTGGTGCCTGGTACAGAGGGACCCCCCCACCCCTCCCAGCAGCATCCTTAACCTGCCTTCCCTAGTGGAGGAGCATGAGGGAAAGAAAGACATTGACAGTCCCACCTTCCTGTCCTCTGCCAGCACCTGGTGGAGCAGGAGCAGTGCCTGTGGCTCCAGGAGGCCTGGGGGCTTTGAGCTGAAGTTAATAGGGCAACAGGGAGGTGGCTGGGGCCACAGCGACACCCTCTGTCCCACCCATGGGTCCTTCAGAGTCAGGCGATGTGAAGGCCACAGTGGCAGTGCTGAGTTTCATCCTCTCCAGTGCGGCCAAGCACAGTGTCGATGGCGAATCTTTGTCCAGTGAACTGCAGCAGCTGGGGCTGCCCAAAGGTATGGGTTGTGGGTGGGCAGCTGGGCAGCCTATGGGCCAAGGGCTGCTAGAGAGGGGGCCAGGCCCTGTGACCCTATGGTGTACCCTGCCCTGTCTGGGCCAGGAACCCAAGCCCAGCCCCCACCTGCTACCTCCAGAGCTACTCCATTCTATCCCCAGAGCACGCGGCCAGCCTGTGCCGCTGTTATGAGGAAAAGCAAAGCCCCTTGCAGAAGCACTTGCGGGTCTGCAGCCTACGCAGTAAGTATGAGGCCAGCCAGGGTCTGGGCTCATTCTAGAAGGTGCATGCAGCATGCAAAGTGCTAGTTCCAGGGAGATGACTTAACCATGGTCACATGGTTACTAGCAGCCATAGAGCTGGGACCTGGCCCTGGGTCTCCTGACTCCAGCCCAGAGTCCAGCCAAGATCTCTTGCCACTGAGGTCTGCTGTAGGTGATCCGAACTGATTATCGGGCACCTGCCCTGTTATGAGCCTGGGTCAGCGGGATGGGAGCTTCTTAGAGGCCACATAGCCTTGAAGGGTTGAGAGCTTAGCCAGGGTGTCAGCTGAGAGCCACTTGGCTTGCCTGCCTTTGGTCCTGAGAGCCACCCACCCTATCTCACAGTGAATAGGTTGGCAGGCGTGGGCTGGCGGGTGGACTACACCCTGAGCTCCAGCCTGCTGCGGTCCGTGGAGGAGCCCATGGTGCACCTGCGGCTGGAGGTGGCAGCTGCCCCAGGGACCCCAGCCCAGCCTGTTGCCATGTCCCTCTCAGCAGACAAGTTCCAGGTCCTCCTGACAGGTGAGGCTCAGCTTTCCTCGACGGGTGAGAGGCTCTCCCAGATCCTGCCTGACTGCCTCCCAGCTGCTCACCTCTTCCCTCTACAGAACTGAAGCAGGCCCAGACCCTAATGAGCTCCCTGGGCTGAGGAGAAGGGCATTCCAGGCCTGTGTGAAGCCGCCCTGCCTGTATGGAATCACTGCCTCTGAACTGCTCTTCAGGAGGCAGCCCTAGTTCTAGGATGCCGAGGTCCTGGCCTGGACTCTGGCCTCCCAGATCCCCAGCTGCCTCACTTCTCTCTTGAGAACTAGGCTCAGGGCTTCTGAGGACGTTTCCCAGCATTACCTTCCCTTCCCTCGAAAGGCAATTGTTGGCTGTTTTCATGAGCAGGAAAAATAAACAGAAGTATAAAGGAATGTGTGCAGGGGTTCTGTTTGGGTTCAGATCAAGGGTTTTGGTGAGAGAAACAAGTGACATACGGGCCTCCTTGGTCCATCGCTCATTTTCTTTTCTCAGTTGCTGATTGAAGGAGGTCACAGGTGAGGCCAACTGAGGACCAAAATGCATCTGCTTGTCTAATGAGAGGAAAATCAGGGTTCTGTCTCCCAGACCTGGGATGCTCTTGGCTCTGCTGTCTTTGCCCTCTGGCCATGTCCTCAGGCTAGCAGCAAGTTGGCCGCCCCAAAGCCAAATGCCCCTCGTACAGAAAGGAGATTGCCCTTGTTTCACTGCCATCTTTTATTTATTTATTTAGAGATGGAGTTTTGCTCTTCTTGCCCAGGTTTCACTGCCATCTTATTTATTTAGAGACGGAGTTTCACTCTTCTTGCCCAGGCTGGAGTACAGTGGTGCGATCTCGGCTCACCAACCTCTGCCTCCTGGGTTCAAGTGATTCTTCTGCCTCAGCCTCCCGAGTAGCTGGGATTATAGGCATGTGCCACCATTCCCAGCTAATTTTGTATTTTTTTTTTTTTTAGTAGAGACGAGGTTTCTCCACGTTGGTCGGGCCGGTCTCGACCTCAGGTGATCCACTTGCCTTGCCCTCCCAAAGTGCTGGGATTATAGGTGTAAGCCACTGCGCCTAGCCACTGCCATCTTCTTTAGGAAGAGAGAAGCGACCATGCCTGAACCACTCATTGGCAAGAGGAACATTGCCAATGTTATGGACTGAATGTTCATGTTCCTCCAGAATTCATATACTGAAGCCTTTGTCCACATGCACACACCACCAGATAAGGACCATGTAAGCATACAACAAGAAGGTGGCTGTCTACAAGGCCAGGAAGAGGGCTGTCAGCAGGAACTGAGTCTTCTGGCACCTTGATCTTGAACTTCCCAGCCTCCAGAACTGTGAGAAAGAAATCTCTGTGGTGTAAGCCACCGGTCTGTGGCATTGTTATAGCAGCTCGAGAAGACTAAGGCAGATGGGCTCCCAGGACCGGCCCAGACCAGCCAGGGCCCCTTGTAGAAAAGGCTGATGCCAAAGTTGGCACATGGAGGGTACAAGGAGGACCCGCCTGGAGTACCTTTCAGTGTAAGGAACCTATCAAAGAATAATCGCTTGTTCCACTGGCCAAAGATGAGACAATTTGAACATCAAAAGAGGTAAGTACTGACTCTACTCCTGACTTCTGCTTCTGGAAAAATGAAGTAGGTATTTTCCCTATTCCTCCCACTAAGTACAGTTAACAACCCTGGATGTTACATATAAAACAAACTAAAAGACTGAGCGATGGAGAGAAGGCAGCCTATCCTGGCCGGGATCCTCAGGACCTGAGGCTCCACACAGCAGAGAAATTCCTGGAATCTGGACCCCACGGCCCAGTCAGGTTGACACATAAAACTGAGCATCACCGATCTGTAGGACTACACAAAAGTGCTAACATTCATGATTAGCGTCTCAGAAGGTTAAGGAGGAAGAGAGTGGAATGGAAAAAGTATTCAAAGAAATAATAACTAAAGGCCAGGTGCAGTGGCTCATGCCTGTAATCCCAGCACTTTGAGAGGCTGAGGTGGGAGGATTGCTTTAGACCTTGTGCCTGGCCTGAGCAACATAGGGAGACTCAGTCTCTACAAAAAAATAAAAAATTAGGTGGGCATGGTGGTGCATGCCTGTAGTCTCAGCTACTCGGAAGGCTGAGGCGGGAGGATCAATCGCTTGAGCCCAGAAGTTTGAGACTGCAGTGAGCTGTATCATACCTCTGCACTCCAGCCTGGGTAACAGAGCTGAAACCGTGTCTCAAAAAAAAAGTATATATAGACGTTGGAATACTATTCAGCCCTTAGAAAGCAGAAGGTCCTGTCATTTGTGACATGGATAAACCTAGACAACATGATGCTAAGTGAAATAAGCCAGGCACAGAGACACATACCACATCACCTCACTTACGCCTGGAATTGAAAAGAAGTCTTGGGGCAGTGGCTCGTGCCTGTAATCCCAGCACTTTGGGAAGCCAAGGTGGGAGGATCGCTTAAGCCCAGGAGTTTGAGACCAGACTAGGCAACATGGCAAACCTGTCTCTATAAAAAATAAACAAAATTAGCTGGGTGTGATGGTACATGCCTGTAGTACCAGCTACTTGGGAGGCTGAGGTGGGAGGATTGCTTAAGCCAGGGAGGTCAAGGCTGCAGTGAACCATGATAGTGCTCCTGCACTCCAGCTTGGGCAACAGACTGAGACCCTGTCTCAAAAGAAAAAAAAAGCTAAATTCATAGAAGTCGACAGTAGAATGGTGGTTAGCAGAGGCTGGAGGAGAGAGGGGTGGGTTGTGGTCAAAAGGTACAACGTTCCAGTTAGGAGGAGGAAGTTCTGGTGGTTTATTGCACAGCGTAGTGACTAGTTAATAACCATGTATATTTCAAAATAGCTAAAAGAGGGTTTTAAATGTTCTCATCACAAATAAATGATATTTGAGGTAATAGATATACTAATTAGCCTGATTTGATCTTTTTTTGTTGTTTTTTCTTTTTTCTTGAGATGGAGTCTCACTGTGTTGCCCAGGCTGGAGAGAAGTGGAGTGATCTCGGCTCACTGCCGCCTCCACCTCCCGAGTTCAAGTGATTCTACTGCCTCACCCTCTGTAATAGCTGGGGCTACAGGCATGCACCATCACCCCTGGCTAATTTTTTGTATATTTTGTAGAGACAGGGTTTCACTATGTTGGCCAGGCTGTTTTTAAACTTCTGACCTCAGGTGATCCACCTGCCTCAGCCGCCCACAGTGCTGGGATTACAGGCATGAGCCACCGTGCCCAGCCAATTTGATCATTCCATAATATATATATGTAACAAAACATCACACTGTACCCCATAAATGTATACAGTTATTTGTCAATTAAAAATAAAATTATAGGTAAGTCAAACTGGTATTCTAAAAAATGTTCAACTAGCCACAGTTGGGCAAGAAGAAACAAAAATGAAAACCGGAAATAAACAAAGTGATAAAAAAAAATCACAAGGAGACTAGCCTGAGCAACATGGAAAAACCCCATCTCTACAAAAAAAACCCAAAAATTAGTCAGGTGTGGTGGTATGCACCATTGTCCCAGCTACTCAGGACGCTGAGGTTGGAGGATCACCTGAGCCCAGGAGTTCGAGGTTGCAGTGAACAACCATCACACCACTGCACTCCAGCCTTGAGTGACAGAGTGAGACCCTGTCTCAAAAAAATAAAAAATAAAAAAGAGCTTATCCTGTCTTTTTAGTCAGGATAACCAAATAGCCTTGGTCAATGAGGTAAAGCTATACTTGACAGATGGATTCTATCAAATATATTAAGAATGACAATTAGAAAATCACTTTCAGGCTGGACACGGTGGCTCACGCCTGTAGTCCCAACACTCTGGGAGGCCAAGGCGGGTGGATCGCTTGAGGTCAAGAGTTCTAGACCAGTCTTGGCAACGTGGTAAAACCCTCTCTCTACTAAAATATACAAAAAATTAGGCATGGTGGCTCCCGCCTGTAATCCTAGCTACTGGGAGGTCAAGGCTGCAGTGAGCCAAGATTGCGTCATTGTACTCCAGCCTGGGTGACAGAGTGAGACCTGTCTCAACAACAACAACAAAAACCTAAAACTTTATTTTATTTTCTTTTGAGACAGGATCTCAAAGCGAATTTTTGTAGTTTTAGTAAAGACGGGGTTTCACCATGTTGGCCAGGCTGGTTTTGAACTCCTGGCCTCAAGTGATTCACCCCCCCCTCGGCCTCCCATAGTGTTGGGATTACAGGCGTCAGCCACTGCGCCTGGCCAAAACCCCAAAACTTTATATTCATTGAATATCTACTACCCATTTCCTCCTTCCCGGCAGCTCCTGGCAACCACCATTCTACTTGCCGTTTCTATGTGTTTATTTAGATACCTCATATAAGTGGAACCATGAGGTATTTGTCTTTCTGGGTGTTTTTCCTTGTTTGTTTGTTTTATGAGACGAAGTCTCGCTCTGTCGCTAGGCTGGAGTGCAGTGGCACGATCTCGGCTCACTGCAACCTCCGCCTCCCAGGTTCAAGCAATTCTCCTGCCTCAGCCTCCCGAGTATCTGGGACTACAGGCGCCCACCACCACACCCGGATAAGCTGGACCTGACCTGGGTCCTGTTTGCTTCTCTATCTTCACCTCCCATCACTACCCGCAGCTACACTCCAGCTACTTCTTTGAGTTCTTTCAGTGACCAATCTCTTTCTCGCCGCAGGGCTTTTTCACTGGCGGTTCCTTCCGCCCAACATGTCGGGTTTCTTCCTTTTTGCGGGCTGGTGCCTTCTGATGTCAGAGACTCTCTCCAACACAACCATCTGAAATGGGTCTGCCTCCCCGCCTTTTTTGTTGTTGTTGTTGCTTGGCTGCACTTCTGACCGGGCCGGCAGTGATGATGTTTGTTTATGAGTTAGGTCTGACTGTTCGTTGGTGCTTAGAGTCCCCACCGAGTCCCTAGGGCATGCGCGTACCGCGCACCTGTGCACGCCCTGCGCGCACCTGCAAGCGACTCCGCTCTGGCTCGTCGCTGCTGTTTCCTCCTGGGGGTGCCGACCCTGTCCCAGGCTAGCTGGGTGACTTCCCCTAACCGCAGAGACAGCGGCGACCCGGAGCCTGAGACCTGCGCCCGCATCCCGCCGGCGCCAGGCAGTGGGAAGTCAGGTTCCTCCGCCACCTCCCAGCCAGGTAACTGCCCCGAACCCTGCCCCACAGCCCGGAAGCCCCCCGCCCCCCAGCTCGGGGACCCCACCCCGAGGACTCGCTATCGCCTCCCTGAAGGACTACACCTCCCAGCGGCTCCCAGCGCGCTCCTGGGCGCCGCCCGTCCTGGCCGTAACCCTTTAGTGGCTGCAGTGGCGAGGAGGGGAATGGAGTGCGGGTTCCCGGGGAGGGGGCGTGTAGGATCGGGGTGCGGGGGGTGCGCTATAGGGCTAAGAAGAGGATGGACTTTGGGGGGCCCTGAGGAGGAGGGGAGTCAGAACTAACCGAGGACAGGGTTGCAGCGGGGGCATGGGGAGGGCGGGCCCTAGAGCGCCGCTCCTCCCCCAAATTAGGATTTGGAGCCTCACGTTCTCCCAGAAAACGAACCTGTGAGTGCTAGGCCAGGGGCGGCGCCCAGGTGCGGAGGGGGCAAGATACGGGCGTCTGCC
>NW_012106786.1:666797-667781 GCF_000951045.1 Mandrillus leucophaeus
TGATCCACCGTGCCCGGCCGTCCTATCACAATGAATTTAAATCCCATGATGTTCCCATTTAACAGACAGGAAAACTGGGGCAGGGAGAAGAGAAACTGGAACTCCCAGTTTCCTTCCCCTTGCACCCAGAAACAGGTTCTCTGAGCCCCTCTCCCCATCCCATGGAGAGTGGGGATGGGTCTTATGCACCCAGACTGTGTCCCTCCAGGGAGAATGTGCTACGAAACCTAGCGGACAAGGCCTTTGACCGGCCCATCTGCGAGGCCCTCCTGGACCAGAGGTTCTTCAATGGCATTGGCAACTATCTGCGGGCAGAGATCCTGTACCGGTCAGCAAGCAGCATGGGCATGGGGACTGGGGTGGGCCAGGTGTGCCCACATTCCCCACTGCCTAGCATGGCTTCCCCTCCCCCCACTACAGGCTGAAGATCCCTCCCTTTGAGAAGGCCCGCTCGGTCCTGGAGACCCTGCAGCAGCGCAGGCCGGTGAGCCCAGAGAGGGATGGAGCACATGTGCTGGCACACTGGTGTCCATGTGGGCTGGCAAGGAGATGGGTGGGGTCAGGTGTCCCCAGCTTAGCTCAACAACGGGGGTGGGAAGGGGATGAACCACCCAAGGTCTGGCCAAGCTCACAGGGAAGGTCAGCTGCCTTTACATTGCCCCACTGACAGACAGGTCCTGCCCCTGCCCCTGCCCCTGCCCCTTCCTCAGAGCCTGAAGCTGACCCTCAGCCAGAAGATCAAGGCCAAGCTGCAGAATCCAGACCTCCTGGAGCTATGCCACTTAGTGCCCAAGGAAGTGGTCCAGTTGGGTGAGGCCAAAGATGGCGGTGACCTCTGCTTCAGCAAATGATTGTGTAACCCTGGGGCACTTGTCCCTCTCTGGGCCTAATTCATTCATTTGGAAGTTTGTAGCCCTAGTTATTCAATGGACTAGGCCTCCTGACTTGTCAATAGTGTTTCCAGGCCGGACGCAGTGGCTGCCT
>NW_012106786.1:669651-694778 GCF_000951045.1 Mandrillus leucophaeus
CCAGGCCGAGCTGCGCTTTTTCCCTCGGTGGTGCGCGTCCTAAGTGGGTGGGGTGGGGGGCGCAGGGAGGGGCGGCCACGCTACTCTAAGACCCTTTCACATGGTGGGAAGGCCCGGAGAAAGAGACAGCGTGTGCGGAGGGGGTGCCCCCTCAGATGGGGGGTCGGGAAGTCTCCCTCAAGTGTCCAGGACAGAGGGACAGCAGGGGCCAAGGCGGAGATGAGATCAGTGAGTGAGGGGAGCCCGGAAGAAGTGAGGCTGCAGCGGCCCCGCAAGGGTTCGGACTTTCCTCTAAACGGGGCGGAAGCCCATGGAAGGAAGCGGTTAGCAGCAAGGCAGAGTCCTACCCCCTCTGCAGCCCCAGCTCCCAGTGCCCTGGGCTTTCCAGGCACTTGTCCGGGTAGGGGATTCAGGGCAGTGGCCAGGCCCGCACTTTCCTGCCAGCCTCAGCTGGCCACATGCCCCTCTGACCCTCCGAGTTCTCCTCTAAAAATGGGGCTGACAGCCCCTACCTCACAAAGTCCACACCGGGCTCCACCTGCTACCTTCCTCCCCAACAGGACTCCGCCGCCCGCCTCAGGATGCCTGAGGGCCCTGAGCTGCACTTGGCCAGCCAGTTTGTGAACGAGGCCTGCGGGGCGCTGGTGTTCGGCGGCTGCGTGGAGAAGTCCTCTGTCAGCCGCAACCCCGAGGTGCCCTTTGAGAGCAGTGCTTACCGCATCTCAGCTTCAGCCCGCGGCAAGGAGCTGCGCCTGATACTGAGCCCTCTGCCTGGGGCCCAGCCCCCACAGGAGCCCCTGGCCCTGGTCTTTCGCTTTGGCATGTCTGGCTCTTTTCAGCTGGTGCCCCGCGAGGAGCTGCCACGCCATGCCCACCTGCGCTTTTATACGGCCCCGCCTGGCCCCCAGCTCGCCCTGTGTTTCGTGGACGTCCGCCGGTTTGGCCACTGGGACCTTGGGGGCAAGTGGCAGCCAGGCCGCGGGCCCTGTGTCTTGCAGGAGTACGAGCAGTTCAGGTAGGGCCAGCACCAGGTGTGATGAACATAGTCACACTCTGTTAGTGCCTTCTTGGTCAACAAAGGGCAAGTCCCTGCCCCTTCTGGGCCTCAGTCCCCTCATCTGCAGATCAAGACAGTGTCCCTGTCCTGGGTCAGCTCCCTGAGCCAATGGACATGGAAACTCAAAACTAATTGGAGGCCGGGTGTTGTAGCTCACGTCTGTAATCCCAGCATTTTGGGAGGCCGAGGCAGGTAGATCACTTAAGGTCAGGTCGAGACCAGCCTGGCCAACATGGTGAAACCCTGTCTCTACTGAAAATACAAAAATTAGCCGGGCATGGTGGCACATGCCTGTAACCCCAGCTACAGGCTGAGGCAATAAAATCGCTTGAGCCGGGGAGGCAGGGTTGCAGTGAGCCGAGATAGCACCACTCCACTGCAACCTGGGCAACAGAGCATGACTGTGTCTCAAAAAATAATGATAATAATAACTGATGGGGGAGGAGAGAGGAGAGTCAAGAGGAGGATGGGTAGGCACTGCCCTGAGGACATGTGGCCAGTTAGTGTCAGAGAAGCTGGGGCTCCCACTCACAATCCCACACCACCTCTCAGGGCTCCCAGGAGGCTGAGAAAGTAGAGGGGCTTTAACATGGTAAGTGAGGCTGAGCGGAATTGTTTCAAGGGGATGGGGAGGGGACTACCTCATGACATGGCTTCCGTCTTGGGCTTTGTGGTCTCCCACATCTGGCCTGCCCACTACTCTGTGTCCTGTGGTCTCCTCTGTGCCGCTTCCCTGCCTGCAGGAGGGTATAACAGCCCCACCTGGGATGTGATGCAGGTCACCTCAGATGGTACAGTGTTGGCCACTTCCTTTCCTCTGAAGAAGAAACGTGTATGAGTCTGCTTCGTGCCAGGCCTTGTTCTAGGGGCTCGGGGTACAGCAGTGAACAAGATGAATGTGGCCCCTGCTCCCACAGAACTGATGTTCACATAGGGTAGGGGAATGAGAAATGGACCCATGCCTGAGGAAAACCCAACAGGTGAAGGAGGTAGAGGATGACTTGGCCGAGAGTAGGGGTGCATTAGCAATGGCCACTCTAGGGAGGTTTGAGCTGAGGCCTGACTGATGAGAAGGAGCCAGCCAGAGGAAGGCATTGGAACTGACAAGAGTCACAAATGCAGAGGCCTGGAGTGGGCTTGGCAAGTTCTCCCCTTCTGGGGGACCCTGGGTGTCCGTTGGCCCTTAGGGGACTTGGATGCCTGTGGGATGGGTCGGGGATGTCTCTGGTGCCTTAGAAGGCCATTGACTCCTGGCCTTGCCATGTGTGAACCCCAAGCACATCCCCAGGGAGACATCTGTCTTTGGTTCTGGATTCCTCCAACCTCAGCCTTCCTGGGGAGTCACGCCACAAGTTAACTCTGCCAGCTGGCTCTGAAGTTTCTCTCAAACCGCGAGCATTTGGGCTGTTTTCTTAGTCCTCCAGCTGGGGCGTGTGGCGATTGGATTCCCACAGGGATCAGGGCACCTCCCAGGCTACCCTTGTACCTTCACCCCAGAACTCTGTCTTCTGGTCCACTCATCACACCCACTAGTCAGTCTTGCCACGACCCTTTTCCGCAAAGAAACAAGATGCGCATCCTCTTTACTGTGGGGAGGAGACACCCATGACCCTTGGAGGTGGGGTGGGGGCTGCTAGGGCCCTTACTGGTACCCCACATATCTGCTGCACAGAACCAGACAATATCCAGGATCTTGAGAAGAATGGACCCTAACAATGGCAAACCCACATATAGTCTCTAACCCACCACAAATGCTATACAGGGAGCTCCAGACTGCAAACGCACTTGAGGTCCTGTGGCCACACTGTTCTCATGTCCTGAGAAGTCTGAGGTGATAAACTCACAACCTCATATACAACCTCATGTTGCTTTTTTTTTGAGACAAGGGTCTCACTTTGTTGCCCAGGCTGGAGTGCAGTGGTGCCATCACAGCTCATTGCAGCCTCAACCTCCAGGGCTGAGGTGATTCTCCTACCTCAACTGCCTGAGTAGCTGGAACCACACGAGCACACCACTAAGTCCCTGGCTACTTTTAAAATTTTTGGTAGAGACGGAGTCTTCCTTGTTGCCCGGGCTGGTCTCCTGGGCTGAAGCAATCCTCCTGCTTCAGCTTCCCAGACTGCTGGGATTATAGGTGTGAGCCACCACACCAGCCTCACGTTACTTTAGATCAGTATTTTTCACCTTTCACAATGAATTTATTTTTAATTTTGTTTTTATTTTTTGAGATGGAGTCTCGCTCTGTGGCCCAGGCTGGAGTGCAGTGGCATGATCTCAGCTCACTGCAACCTCCGCCTCCCTGGTTCCAGAGATTCTCCTGCTTCAGCCTCCCAAGTAACTGGGATTACAGGCACCCACCATCATGCCTAGCTAACTTTGTATTTTTAGTAGAGACAGGGTTTCACTATGTTGGCCAGGCTGGTCTCGACCTCCTGACCTCAAGTGATCTGCCTGCCATGGCCTCCCAAAGTGCTGAGATTACAGGCATGATCCACCGTGCCCGGCCGTCCTATCACAATGAATTTAAATCCCATGATGTTCCCATTTAACAGACAGGAAAACTGGGGCAGGGAGAAGAGAAACTGGAACTCCCAGTTTCCTTCCCCTTGCACCCAGAAACAGGTTCTCTGAGCCCCTCTCCCCATCCCATGGAGAGTGGGGATGGGTCTTATGCACCCAGACTGTGTCCCTCCAGGGAGAATGTGCTACGAAACCTAGCGGACAAGGCCTTTGACCGGCCCATCTGCGAGGCCCTCCTGGACCAGAGGTTCTTCAATGGCATTGGCAACTATCTGCGGGCAGAGATCCTGTACCGGTCAGCAAGCAGCATGGGCATGGGGACTGGGGTGGGCCAGGTGTGCCCACATTCCCCACTGCCTAGCATGGCTTCCCCTCCCCCCACTACAGGCTGAAGATCCCTCCCTTTGAGAAGGCCCGCTCGGTCCTGGAGACCCTGCAGCAGCGCAGGCCGGTGAGCCCAGAGAGGGATGGAGCACATGTGCTGGCACACTGGTGTCCATGTGGGCTGGCAAGGAGATGGGTGGGGTCAGGTGTCCCCAGCTTAGCTCAACAACGGGGGTGGGAAGGGGATGAACCACCCAAGGTCTGGCCAAGCTCACAGGGAAGGTCAGCTGCCTTTACATTGCCCCACTGACAGACAGGTCCTGCCCCTGCCCCTGCCCCTGCCCCTTCCTCAGAGCCTGAAGCTGACCCTCAGCCAGAAGATCAAGGCCAAGCTGCAGAATCCAGACCTCCTGGAGCTATGCCACTTAGTGCCCAAGGAAGTGGTCCAGTTGGGTGAGGCCAAAGATGGCGGTGACCTCTGCTTCAGCAAATGATTGTGTAACCCTGGGGCACTTGTCCCTCTATTCATTCATTTGGAAGTTTGTAGCCCTAGTTATTCAATGGACTAGGCCTCCTGACTTGTCAATAGTGTTTCCAGGCCGGACGCAGTGGCTGCCTGTAATCCCAGCACTTTGGGAGGCCGAGTGGGGTGGGTCACCTGAGGTCAGGAGTTCGAGACTATCCTGGCCAACATGGTGAAATCCCATCTCTACTAAAAATGCAAATGATTAGCCAGGTATGGTGGTGGGCACCTGTAATCTCAGTTACTTGGGAGGATGAGGCAGGAAAATCGCTTAAACCTAGGAGATGGCGGTTGCAGTGAGCCAAGATCACGCCATTGCACTCTAGCCTGGGCAACAAGAGCAAAACTCCATCTCAAACAAAAAACAAAACAAAACATAGTGTTTCCTCCAAGCTGCCCATGAGACAGGCAGGACAGGGATTCTTTCATATATTCACACACACACACACACACACACACGTGTATATGTATTACTTTTGGTAGAGATGGGATCTTGCCGTGTTGCCTGGACTAGCCTCAAACTGGGCTCAAGTGATCCTCCCACCTCTGCCTCTAAGTAGCTAGGACTACAGGCTCACACCACGACACCAGGCTAATTGTTAAAATTTTTTTTTGTAGAGACAGGATCTCCCTATGTTGCCCAGGCTGGTATTGAACTCCTGGCCCCTAGGGCTCCTCCCACCTAAGCTTCCCAAAGTGTTGGGATTACAGGTGTGGGCCACTGCACAGGGCCAGGACAAGGATTCTTAATCCCACTCCAGGATGGGAAACCCATGGCCGAGTGGGAAGAAACCAGCTGAGGTCACATCACCAGAGGAGGGAGAGTGTGGCCCCTGACTCAGTCCATCAGCTTGTGTAGCTGAGGTCTGGGCCAGGTCTAACCAGGCTCTCCACTCCTCCCAACCTGAGCCTGCCCTCTGATCTCTGCCTGTTCCTCTGTCCCACAGGGGGCAAAGGCTACGGGTCAGAGAGCGGGGAGGAGGACTTTGCCGCCTTTCGAGCCTGGCTGCGCTGCTATGGCATGCCAGGCATGAGCTCCCTGCAGGACCGGCATGGCCGTACCATCTGGTTCCAGGTTGGGCCCTACTGTTCACACAGGCAAACAGAGACCCCAGGAAGCTGATGCGTGGAAACATGGGCTCACAAGAATTGGGGTGGAGATACTCAGGGCCTGTCTAGACCCTCCAAGGATCACACTGTTCCTGAGGGTCACATCCCTCCCCTCCCTTGCGTCCCAGGGTCGCAGCTAGTGGAAGTAGCCCAAGGGCAGGGCAGCTTTGCTGATGTGGACTCTGACATGGGGGAGGTCTTAGAGGCTTCCTGGGGGAGAAGCTACATTGATCTGGGTGGGTGTGTGTGAGTCCCACCTCTCCAAGGAATACTGCCCCTGTGCCAACCCAGGCTGATTCCTGAATTATCCCCATCCCATTTTAGGGGGATCCTGGACCCTTGGCACCCAAAGGTAAGCTACTCCTAATGTAATAGGCTAAGAGAGCAGAAAGGACTTCACACCTGCAAGGGCTACAGCACCCTTCTCCACTCTATCCCCCTGCAACCCTGGGAGTCACCCCTGGGCAGGATAGGACCCTCCAACTCCAACAGCAGTGTCCTGCAGGGCGCAAATCCCGCAAAAAGAAATCCAAGGCCACACAGCCGAGTCCTGAGGACAGAGTGGAGGTATCGCTGCCTGCTCCCGCCTCCTCTTCCCCTGCACTCTCCAGCCCTGGCTGCCCCTCCTAGGCAGCTGCCTTACCCTAAGAGGGCGGAGGGAATAGTGGGCCCTAACCAACCTCTAAACTGCTCTCTGAGCCCCTCAGGGACCCGTGTCTCCTCCATCCAGGACCCTTTGCCTCCAAGCAAGGCCCTTTCCAGGACACGAAGGGCAAAGAGAGACCTTCCTGAGAGGACTGCAACTCAGCGGCCTGAGGGGACCAGCCTCCAGCAGGACCCAGAAGTTCCCACAGTGCCCAAGAAGGGGAGGAGAAAGGGGCGACAGGCGGCTTCTGGTGGGCTTTCCTCATCACTCCCAGCAGCTGGCTCTACAGGAGAGGATGGGATGGTGGCCTAGGAGCGCGTGAACAAAGGTGGGGGAGAGGCTGCCACGGCAGCCCCTGGGAGTCTGAGCTCACCATCTTGCCTGTTCTTCCCCCAGGCCACCGCAGACCCCGGAAGGTCAAGGCTGACACCCCATCCTTGGACCCGGAGGGGACCTCAGCCTCTTAGCAGGAGGGTCTCCTTGCTGCACCCACCCTTTCTTGTCTTGCCCTGAATCTTGGGGTCTGAATTCTTGGGAGCAGGCAATATCTGAAGGTGCAAACAGGCCCTATGGCTGTTCCCTGCACAACTCTCATGTTTTTAATTGTACCCCACCTTCCACATCTTTAAAGCTCATGTGAAAAATGCTGCATTTTTAATAAACTGATAAATTTGAACTTCTTGGCACCTCTTGGTCTGAGATGGCCAGGTAGGAAGGGCCTGCTGCCCAGTCCTGGGGACAGGAGGCCCAGCTCCTCACAAGGCAAAACTGAGCCCCCATACCAGTCCTCAAGTCTCTGGCTCTATCAGAGGACAGTTTGCCTCTGCAGGGACAGCCCCTCAGAGGTGGTACAAAGACCCTGGCCCCAGGCCGCCCAGGAGCCATAGCTCCTCCAGTTCAGATTCTCCAGGGTCCAGGGCTGTTCTCCCATCCTGGCAGGAGCCAGGCAAAACCCACCCTTCGGCCCCTCCCCAGCCCCAGGCCCAGGCCCTTTGCCTGCTGGCACAGAGGGGAGCTTCTCAACTCATGGTATCTTCATTGGCTTTTGGTCACTCGAGGTCACCAATCTCTTGTGGGGGCTGCAACCCAGACCCTGCACACACAGGTACTTTAGGATCTTGCCCCTACCCACCAAATACCTGGGAAACCATCCCACCCCAGACCTCCCACCCCGACCCCAAGCCTGAGGATGGGCCCTAAGGGGAGTGAGCAGTGGCTACCAGCAGGGTTCCTGATCCAAGGATTTATTCCACAAGAAGAGACTGATCCCTGCTTTAGGCTGGGGAAACAGAAATTAGGAGTCCCCAGAACCTTCCACAAACAAAACCCCAGCCCCAGGGACTCAGTGTGGTGGAGGCTGAAGCACGAGCAACAGGGACAGCACTTGGAAGGGAGAAAAGGTGAGCTTCAGGCGGCTGTCCCGAAGGGGCAAGTGGCCAGCAGGGTCCGGTCGCTCCAAGAGGTCGCAGCTGGAGAACAGGAGAGGCCATGAGGGCTCTGCGAGGGCGAGACTCTACCCCCACTCCCATCCTGCACCGCCACTCACAGGATGGCCTCCTGAACCGGCAGCGACAAGTGCAGCCAGCAGTCCACGTGGCTGCCGTGGGCTTCATACAGCCTCAGGACCAGCGAGCGGCGCTGGGGGCTGCTCTCCGCCTGCAGAGGGACAGGGCTGGTGGGCGGGGCTGAGGGCGGGCCCAGTCCAGGACCCCGCCCCCAGCACATCCCACCCCTTGCCTGCTTGACAGTCTCCAATACGACCGCGGGTGAAGACAGGGAAAAGGCACTCCAGGAGGTGGCGGGCGCTGGGCTGGGGGCTGGCAGAGCCAATAGGGGGAAGTTTAGGCTGTAGGCAGCTTGGATAACGCCAGCATCCTGGAAAGAGCCTGGGGAATGACCAGGAAACAATGCTGGTGGAGAGTGGGGGCTACCCTCCCATGTCCCTAGAAGGAACAGGGAGCCAGGCTGCTGGGGTTTGGGCTCACAGAAGGGCAGAGAGGTGTCTAGGGATGCAGGAAGGCCCCACCGTCCCCAGCACTCACCCTTGTGGGGCATCAGCGCGTAGGTGAACTCGTGGCGCCCCATGTCAGCAGTAGCGTCCGGGGTTTTAGGCGCCCGCAAGCTGGGGTAAGGAGAGCGAGTAGGGGCCAGGCTGAAGCTGATGAAGTTGTGGCCAGGAAGACCCATGTCCCCATGCCAGCTCCCAGGCCTGGTGGGTACCCCACTTACAGCGAGAGGCTGAGGATGCTGCCTTGCACTGATGCGCCATACTTGCAGTCGTTGAGCAGGGCCAGTCCAAAGCCGTGTTCTGACAGATCCATCCAGCGGTGGGCCCACACCTGGAGAGCAGATCCAAGACCCACTTGGTGGCCCTGTGCCCCTCTCTGTGCTTGTAGACTCCAGAGCTCCTGTCACTAGGCTGAGCACAAGCTCTAGAACCACACAACTGAACTCCAGCTCCCACTGCACGGGGCTCTGGGCATGCCACCCAACCTGCCTAAGCCTCAGTTTCCTATCTGTGAAATGGGAATAAATAATAGTACTTACCCCACCGAATGATCATGAGTATCAAATTAAATGCAAAACTTTGTTTTTTTCACACAGGATCTCAGTCTGTCACCCAGGCTGGAGTGCAGTGGCATGATCTGGGCTCACTGCAACCTCCGCCTCCCGGGTTCAAGTGATTCTCCTGCCTCAGCCTCCCAAGTAGCTGGGATAACAGGGCATGTACCACCACACCCGGTTAATTTTTTTTTTTTGAGATGGAGTCTCACTCTGTCGCCAGGCTGCAGTGCAGTGGCATAATCTCAGCTCACTGCAACCTCCACCTAAAGGGTTCAAGCGATTCTCCTGCCTCAGCCTCCCAAGTAGCTGGGACTACAGGCGTGCGCCACCACACCCAGCTAATTTTTTTTTATTTTTAGTAGAGACAGGCCTTCACTATGTTGTCCAGGATGGTCTCGATCTCTTGACCTCGTGATCCGCCCGCCTCGGCCTTCCAAAGTGCTGAGATTACAGGCCTGAGCCACTGCGCCCAGCCAATTTTTGTATTTTTAGTAGAGACGGGGTTTCACCATGTTGGCCAGGCTGGTCTTGAACTCCTGAACTCAGGCAATCCACCTGCCTCGGCCTCCCAAAGTGCTGGGATTACAGGCATGAGCCACCGTGCCCAGCCAATGTAAAGCATTTAGTGCAATGCCTGGCACGCACCTTAGGAAGCAGCAAATGTTGATTATCCTCTTCCTCCCCAGCCCGTACCACACAAGCAGTCTCCCCAGCCTGGGAGGAATCCAAGGCCACTCGAACCCTGCCATGTCAGACCTCAAATCGAGCCCAGTCCCAAGAAGTATTGTAGTGGGTAGGTCGCTGCAGGTGCCCAAACTGGATCTCATAGGTAGCCTGGGAACTCCGCACGCGAGCAGGGAACTCCACCTTCAGGAACTTGTGGGCCTCATGCCAGTGTACCTGGGAGCAGGATGGAGGGTGGAAGTCAGGGAAGGAAGAGACACACCCAGGCCTGGGGCTGGCCCCTCCTTACCAAGCACACTTGGGGAAAACAGCCACCCCGTCCCCCACCCACCACTACCTCGGTGTGGAAGCGGACATAGGGGCAGCCAACATCCAGCACGACCTCCTGGCTAAGTCGACTGTTGGGGCTAATCTGCAGCAAGAACCAGGCGCTGCCCCGCAGGCCACCCTCGGTGCCCACTGCCAGGGTCCCTGCCTGGCCCAGCACAGGCTTCCTATGGGACAGGGGTGGACATACTGAGCCAGAGCAGCCTGTGTTCCTGCCACCTCCACCATCCCCACATGCTGCCCAGCCCATACCGTGTCTCCAGGTGGTAGTCCATGACGTCCCATGCATCCCAGTACAAGGGGACATCATCAAACAGCACAAACTGGTTCCCCACGGCACCCTCAGCAATGGCCTCCCTGGAAGGACATGGGATTGATGCTGTACAACCATCTGACCTTGCTCCCTCCAGCTGCTCTTGGTGGGGTAGGGTGGAGTGAGTAGACCCAGGGGACAGGCGACTACTGCCCAGCCTGCCCTGCTCCATGTGTGGGTTCCAGCCCACAGCCACTGGTGGGCTGCTGTGGGCAGTGTTGCAGCCAGGGGACAGAGGAAACGGGCTGGGGTCTCCTTGCCAGGCACTGGGAAAGGGCAGTAAGGAATTGGCACCTGCCAGAGGCCACCAGGACCAAGGATGTCAGGCGGCCAGTTGGGTCCAGCTTCACTCGGATGATGCCATTATCCAGAGTCACGGAGCCGTCAGTCTTTGTGGGAGGAGGCCTTGAGGCTGAGTCTGTAGGGGCTTCCCACACCAAAAGTCCTCCCACCCCAACCCCAGCCCCGCCTCACTACTTGCTCCAGGCAGGGGAGCTCAATTGTCAGAAAGCATCCCAGCACAGCTCCTGCCCCCTAGGACATGCAGGACTCACCTCTTGCAGTACGAACACAGGCTGCTGGGGCAGCAGGGGCTGCAGTGAGGTGGGGGGAGGAACAGGAGCATAGCCCATGCTGGGCACCGTCACCAGGGCTGGGGGTGAGGCCTGGGCATCAGTGCAGCCTTCCTGACCTTTCAGGAAGCTTGCGTAGGTGGGGGTGGGGTGGTGGAAGATGAGCTACTACTCTCCAGTCAGGGGCACCCAGATCCCTAGGGGTATCCCAGGCCTGATCTGTCTGGCCTCCATCCTTCCTGCTGCAATAGCAACCCTTCCCCTCAGCTTGTACCTAGGCTGTGGGCCCCACCCGGCTTGGGCAGGGCCATCACTTCGGTCCGCTTCCAGGGCAGCGTGTTGACGATGAGGAGGCCCTCGGGACCTGGCTCCCCAGCACACAGGGCTGCGGCTGCGGTGCTGAGCAGTGTATTGCCATGGGAACGGATGTCTGAGGAGAGACTGGCTGGTCATAGGTGGGCAACAGGTCTGGAATGAGCCCATGGGTATCCCACAGGAGACACTCTGGGCTCAGCCCTGGCACTGGAGAGAGCGGGAAGGACTATTGTGAGCCTAACCTTCGTAGTGGCACATGGCTTCCTCTGCAACTATCTGGATGCAGCTTCCAGTCACCACATCATGGAACTGGTTCAGAAGCAGGAGCCTGCAGGGGCCAAGGGCAGGGATGGGAAGACTGGGAGGGGCAGCCACAGAGGTATCTGCAGTGAGCAGTCAGGTGGGTGGCAGGGACAGAACCAGGCTGACCTCCAGAGGTGCTGCAGCTGGGCTGCTGGGTATAGGAACTGGGCACTGCGGGCCAGGGCCAGGCTACTGAGCAGCTCCACATCGTGCAGGATTCGCTCACATTCCCGGTTCCCCTTCTTGATCTGAGCCCGGGATGGGAAGATTAGTCTGGAGCCTGCTTAGGTGTCCCAGGACACCTTCCAAAGCCCTCCCTTGCTCAGAATCCCTGAGGACCCCCCAAGGGCCTCGTGGAGAAGGCCTCTGGAAGTGACCTGCCTTAAATGCCTTCCCTCTTCTCCCCACAGCCCAAACCCCTTTCTTCAGGGACACTGCCTCCTTCAAGCTTTCTTGACCAACCCAGGTCTTGAACTTCTCTCCTCCAAACTTCTCTTTCCCTAGATCTGGCCTGGGCTCTCTCCCCAGCTGCCTTCTCTGACCCTCTGCAGATCAAGGGCACACCCTCCCTGCACGGCCCTGCAACCTGCCCCTGACCTGGGCATGGGTGGTGTATGTGCCATTGTGCAGCTCCAAGAAGAGCTCCCCAATCCATGTGCACAGCTGCCCCGAGTCACTCTCCAGTGCCGAGAAGAGCTGCCTTGGAGAAGATAGCTGCACCCTGAGGAGACCACAAGTCTGGGTCTCCCAGCCTTGGAGACCACATGGATCACCCTTCTTCCACACCAGAGCAAAGGATCCAGCCCCTACAGAAAGGAGCCACTCCAGAAAGCTCCCCGTCCACACATTGCCAGCCCCAGATGCCCTAGGAGAGCCTCTCTCTCTGGTGGGCTGGAGCCCTTATCACCTTCAGCTTTTCCCCCACCCATCCCCAGGGTGGAAGTTTGGAGGAACCCGTGGTCTAGGATTGGGACAGGACAAGGTCCAGATGAGGGGTTGGGTCCAATGTCTGAGGGAAGGCAGGGCTCACGGCAAGGGCCCAGGTTGGGGCTAAAGGAGAGCCAAGGCCCGGCCTGACCTGGGCAGCCCATCCGTATTGCTCAGGCGCTTCAGGCGGTCCAGCATGGTCTGGGTGGGACCACCACCCCCATCCCCAAAGCCAAAGAGGAAGGCACTGTGGTTGGCCCGCCCCTTGTCCCGGTTGTTGGCCACAGTCTTCAGCACCTAGACAGGTGAGGGCAGGCCAGCATGGATCAGCCTGGGACAAGCCAGCCCTCTCCAGCCTGCCCCTACCCCACCACCCTAGGTGACCCCTCACCTCCTCCACGCTGCCCTGCATCCCATAGGAATCGCCAGGTGGGAAGTGGACCAGTACGCGGGAGCCATCCAGCCCCTCCCAGAAAAAAGTATGGTGCTACCAGCAGAGAAACAGAGGCAGGGCAGAGAGGCCAGAGTCAGGGCTGAGGCAGTGCCAGGCCTTCCAGACTTGGTCCTGCCCCTGCCTGCTATGTGACCCTGGCAGAAGCAGAGTGAGGGTTTGGTGGTCTGTCTAGGACCCCTCAATAAGGGGGAAGAGGCAAATGGGCCAGGTGGGACTTTGACCCACTCTGACCCTGACCCCCCTGGGTCCCTGCTTACTGGGAAGGAATTCACCAAATTCCAGCTCAATTTCTGGGTGAGAAAGCGCCTGATGCCACAGCCGTGCATGATCTGGGGGAGCTGTGCTGAGTAGCCAAAGGTGTCCGGCAGCCAGAACTGCTGGGAAAGAGGATCCTGGAGTGCAGGAACCAGAGCTCCAGGTGGACTCACCCCAGCCTCAGCCCCTCAGCACTCCAAGTCGAGCGCCAGCCCCACTTGCCCACAGCCTGATGCAGCAGCTCTCAGCCTACCTCGGAGCACATCTTCCCAAACTCCTGCAGAAAGAAGTTCTGGCCCTGCAAAAACTGCCTCACCATGGCCTCTCCACTGGGCAGGTTCCCATCCTGGCAGTGAAGGAAGTGGGAGGCAGCCCAGGTCAGTGCTGGATGGGGAGCAGGCAGGCACTCAGGCCAACCCACTCCCTGCAGGAGAAGCCAGGGCTGCTCCAACATGGGAGTTACAGCCGGAACTCAGTAAAGGCCCCTGTCCTTCAGGCCTGACTGTCCATCTGCCTGAAGGGGTGCCTAGGACTAGGCCATGCAACTTGTCACAGTGCTGGAGGCTCTCCTCCCCCTTCAAGTCCCAGGCCCTGAGATCCCAGGCACTAATGAGCCAGCCCTGCCACACAGGGGATGAGTGGCCTGCGGAAAGTCACCAGCAAAGCCAGGAGGGCTGGGGCTACCTGAGGGAAGGCCGTTGTCATACAGTTCAAGGCTGAGGGGTGCTCAGTGCACTTACCATCTCCACCCAGGTGCCCCCCACAGGCACAAACTGCCCACGGCGCGCAAACTCCTGGAGGCGGGAGTGCAGGCCAGGGTAGCGGTTCTTCACCCACTCCAGCTGCTGCGCCTATGGGCAGGTTGAGGGGAGCTGGGCCCAGAGTGATGAGGGCCCCACCCAGGACAGAGCATATGGGACTCAGTGGGTGGCTAAGGGTGAGGAGCAGCCCTGCCCCCAGGCCCAGGAAACCTTCAGGGCCTGTGGAGCTCCAGGGAGGGCCACGTGCTTCCCTTCCCCCTCACAGCTGTCCCTCTGACCTGGGAGCAGGCAAAGATGAACTCAGGGTTTCGCTCCATGAGCTGCAGGGCGGTCACCCAGCTCCGGGCACATTTCCTCATGGTCTCTTTGAAGGGCCAAAGCCAGGCTAAACAGGGAGTGGGGTGGAGGATGGAGGGAGCGGCAAGGCTGACCAGGCCCGCGCTGGGGCTCCAGAGGGTCACCTAGCCTCCCTCCCATCCCAGGCCCTTCACCCTGGAAAGCCCTGTGGTGTCTCTCCTGAGCGGTCACTTCACTTCACTCCAGCAAGGTGGGAGAGGGGGCTGGGGAAAGGAGGCGGCAGTGCTATAAGGCCAATTATACAGGTCAGGAAATGGAGGCTCCAGGTCCCGGAATAGCTTCAGTCCTCTTGGGGAATTAGACATCCCCTAGAGGATCCTACGAGAGGCAGCAGGGACTACCCTGCCGCTGCACACACTTGACGGATACCTGGGAACAGGGGCATGGCTCCCAGGATGGAGCCGGCTGTCCTGCCAGAGGTGCTACAGCCTCTCCTGACCCCCAGGCTGCAGTTCCTTCCTTACCAGTTTAGAACCTCTCACACCTTACCCTACATCTTGGCACAGCAGAGAAAGCCCTTGTTCTGTGATCCCAAAACTCCAGCTGCATCAGAATCAATACCTTCAGGAGCTTGTTAAAAACGTGGATTTCCCATAAAACTCAGAGACTGCAAACTTGAGGAAGCCTCTCTGGAATCCCCCAGCCCAGCTGGAGTAAGTACCTCTTCTGTGCTCTCCAGTGCCCCAGACTCCCCACCATTGTGACACCAACTCTGCCTGCTGAATCCTTCTCTATAATCCTACCCTCAATATCTAGCATGGGCCCCACGAGGCATCATATTTTGTTGAAAGAATAAATGCGGCTGGGCACAGTGGCTCATGTCTATAATCCCAGCACTTTGGGAGGCCAAGGCAGGCGGATCACCCAAGGTCAGAAGTTCGACACCAGTCTGACCAATGTGGTGAAACCTTGTCTCTACTAAAAATACAAAAATTAGCCAGGCGTTGTGGTTGGTGCCTGTAATCCCAGCTACTCAGGAGGCTGAGGCAGGAGAATCACTTGAACCCAGGAGGCAGAGGTTGCAGGGAGCCGAGATCATACCATTGCACTTCACCCTAGGTGACAAGACTAAGACTCCATCTCAAAAAAAAAAAAAAGAATAAGTGAATCCAAAGCAAGCAGAGCCCACAGTCCAGCCCCCTGGTCCCATTTTACAGATGGGGAAAACTCAGGTCCAAGAGGGGCAGGAACTTGCTGAGCATCACACAGTGCTTCTAGGACACATCCAGGTCTTCAAGGGCACTCCTGCCTCCCCAGCCAGCCCAACCAGCTGCTGTCCTACCTGTATCAATGTGGCAGTGCCCTGTGGCATGAATGGTGTGTTGGCTTTCACCTCCACGTTGGCCAAAGAACCTGGAGGCCAGGGCCTGGGCCACTGGGAAGGTCTCGGGCTGGGCAGGGTCACACACGTTCACCATCTGGTTGGCTGTGTAGAGGGCCTGAAAGCTGCGCTGGTTGTCCTTTCCGAGGCCCTGCAGCAGGGTTCTGCCCCTTAATCCCCTTTTCAAGCATGGCTTCCAGACCTAGGCCCCACTGATCTCCTCAGGGCTCTCAGCAGAGCTCCCCTGACCTCCAACCCTTTTTCCCTGCTGGTCCCCCTGCTCAGCACCATCTCCCTCCTCCCCTTCACATAGGAAAATTCTCTCAACCCTCAAGCAGGTGGAAACCCTCTTCCTACTCTGGATTCCCAGAGTCCCATTTATCTGACCCAAAGAACAACCTTCTTGGAGCAGGGCTCTGGAGGGTAGCAGGGGGTACAGGGGGTGTCAAATACCTTGGCTATGCCCAGCAGCAGCTCCAGATCCACCAGGAGCATGTGGACATCTCGGTGGAACACAGCCAGCTCAGCCCGGCTCAGCTGGAACATCTTCTCAGGATCAGGGGCTGCAATGATGCTTCCCTTCCCGGCCCCCAGGAGCCCATTGCAGGCTACTTCCACATAGAGGGTGAGGCTACAAACATGGGGAGACAGCCTCAGGCTAAGGGACTGGCACAGCACTCTGGGGACTTGAGGAGGGGACACCCAGGAGGCATCCAGCTGAGGCCAACCTGTCTGCTTTCAGGATCCACTACCCAGAGTATCCCACAGTGTGTCAAGAGCGCATGTGGGAGGGTTGGGGTACAAACACCAGATGGATCCTAAGTCCTGCTGTCAGAGAGAATAAGTAGCAGTTTGGAATCATGTAAATTACACTGCTGTTTAGTCTTATATTTCCAAAGTTGTCTTTGCAAAGCACTGCCTTGGTCTTGGAACCCTCTTTGCATATTAAAAGCATGTTCGGATCTCCCAGGCTTGAACTTTTAGACCCAAGATCTAAAACCAACATGGCTAACATGGGCGGGCCATTCATTGGAGAACAGGCTAGGCTGTGGTGATGCCATACTCAGGCTTCAGAGAACAAACACGACTTCTTTAGGGAGGCCTTGCTGACTCCACTTCCCCACTAAGTCTAGAGCAAATTCCTCAGTGGACTACCCAGGATTTTCTTCCAGAGCCTTCAGCTTTGTAATTATATGAGTAGACCTGTCTCCCTTTGTTGGCAAGGACTATTTTATTCACCACCATACTCCCAGTGTCTGGAAGCATCTGAAACAGTGTTCAATCAATATAAAATACAATAATAACGTCTAAGAAGTGTTTTTAATGGTGTCATAAAATGTCCATGTTATAACATGGAATGTAAGAAGTCAGGATACAATCTCAACTAGTAAACACTACACCAGGATGAGTCGGGCTCAGTGGCTCATGCCTGTAATCCCAGCACTTTGGGAGGCTGAAGTGGGTGGATAGCCTGAGGTCAGGAGTTTGAGATCAGCCTGGCCAACAGAGTGAAACCCCATCTCTACTAAAAATACAAAAAATTAGCTGGGTATGGTGGTGGGCACCTGTAATCTAAGCTGCTAGGGAGGCGGCGGTCGCAGTGAGCCGAGATTGCGCCATTGCACTCCAGCCTAGGTAACAAAAGTGAAACTCCGTCTCAAAAAAACAAAACAAAACAAAACCCAAAAAAAACAAAAAAAAATATGCTGGAAAGATACACCAAGAACATGAATACTGGACTGGGCGCGGTAGCTTGCACCTGTAATTTCAGCACTTTGGGAAGCTGAGAAGGGTGGATTACCTGAGGTCAAGAGTTTGAGACCAGCCTGGCCAACATGGTGAAACCCTTTCTCTACTAAAAATACAAAAAAATAGCTGGGCGTGGTGGCACACACCTGTAATCCCTGCTACTCAGGAAGCTGAGGCACGAGAATCACTTGAACCTGGGAGGTAGAAGTTGCAGTGAGCTGAGATCGCGCCACTGTACTCCAGCCTTGGCGACAGAGGGAGACTTTGTCTCCAAAAAAAAAAAAAAAAAGAACATGAATGCTGAGATGTTAATAATGTTCATCTCTATTCTAGGGAGTGGAATAACAGTAGTTATTTCTTTCTTTGTGCTTTCCTGTATTTACCACAAGGCAAACATTATTATTTTTGAGACAAAGTCTCACTCTGTTGCCCAGGCTGTAGTGCAGTGGTGTGATCATGGCTCACTGCAGCCTCGGCCTCCTGGGCTCAGGTGATCCTCCCACCTCAGCCTCCCAGGTAGTGTAGGTCACTGCACCCAGCCCATTATTTTTATGGTTAGGAAAAAATCATGCTTTTAAAAGCAAACAATGAGATGTGAGGATGATTGTGCTGGAGCAGAGGGGTGCTTCTGAGATCACTCTGGGCCTCAGCTCCTCCTTGCTCACTGGTACTCCCTCCCTGACAGCACTGGTCAACCAGGGCACAGGGACTCACCTTCGGGGGTCTCTTTCCCCCAGCCTGTCAGTCAGGACATAGCTGGTCTTCTCACCCTCTTTGGTTAAACCCTAGTAGGGAGGGGAGTGAGAGAGACAAGGCTTGAGGCCTTTGGACAGTTCAGATAAAGTGTAAGCCATTGGGAGACAGGTCCCTCCATCTGGTCCCCAGCTCTGGGTCCTCTCTCCCAAGCAGGGCCAAGATTGGCAAATCAGGGACCCTTGGCAGTAGATGCCCCAATTCCCATGGCAGCCAGCACCATGAGCACCAAATAGCCCCTGTTTACCAGTGGCAAAGCCATGGTCTTACGGGAAGGGCCCTGGAAAGGGGTTAGGCGGCCTGAGTGTGGATTCTGGTGGCCTCTGCACCCCCAAATAAATACCTGAAAAGAAACTCCATGAAGTTAAGGGCAGGTTTGCCTCATTCTCTGCCACACCCTAGTGCTTAAGGGTATGGCCCAGAATGGACACCAGGGGATATTTGCTGAGTCAGTGAAGGGAGGGAGGGAAGGTCTCTGCCTTCTTATAGCCAGGAAGAACAGTCTTAACCCCAGATTGAGAGTCAATCCAACTTGAAATGGAAGCTGTGTGAACCTGAGTGAGTGAACTAACCTCTACACATCTCAGTTTCTTAATCTGTAAATGGGTATAAAGACCTACTAGATAGGAGTATAAGGACTAAACCTGATAAGGGTGGAGCATGAACAAGACACTTAACAGTGGTTATAGCTGGGGAATGGGATGGGTGATAGGGAGAGATCCATTACTTTATCTAGAACTGTTTGAAATGTTTTCCTATAAGTTTGTATTACATGGAATAAAAACTAAGGACCAATTGCAGAGATGCCCAAGTGACAACTTCCTTAGTCCTGAAATCCTGATACCACCCTGTAGGCAGAGCAACTCAGCTGTGGCTTCTCTAGAGTCCACAGGAGAAGGGCTGCAGTCATTTCAGGGCTGAAATGTGGCCATACCTGGCCCTAGGGCAGGGTTCCTCACCTGGACAGGTTCCCCATCACGCCACACCAGACCTTCTCCATCACTTTCCCAGCAAAGGTGAACTTCCTGGCCTACCCATGCCTCTGGGATGGTCAGTTCCACCCGGAACCAGCAGGTCCACCATCTGCAAGAGAGCTGTTGTGATAGGCCCAGAGGTAGAAGCCCTATCCTGATATCCTTCCTTGGATAAAGTGTCGGCCGGGGCTTGAAACTTTCCAAGAATCTGCAGTGTCACAAGGTACTCAGCTTTGAGCCACAAGAAAAGAGCCACAAGGTGAGAAGCAAGATGAGGGAAAGAGGCAGAGGCGTCAAAGGTTCGTGATCCCTAGGGTGCCCTTCCTAAGGGATGTCCAGAGGCGGCTACGTGGGGATGAAAACCATCCCCTGAAGACTGAGGGACCAGGGAGCTGTTCCCAGCAGAGGGTGCTGCTCGATCCCACGTAGTTGCCTAGGGCAGACGGCGGACAACGAAGGTGTGGCCGGGAGCTGGGTTGGGACTTCCCTTAGACCCGTAGCCCCGCCCACCCGCTGGGCGTTACCTACGTGGGTCCGAAGCTGCAGCCGACCTGTGCTGGGCGGAAGTCCCGCTGGACTGCCTCCTGGTAGGGAAGCCTCTCTGGCGTCAGGAAGCTGGAGAGCGCAGCCACAGGGCAGCTGGCCCCAAAAAGCCTGCGTAGGACGGGCCAGTGGGCACATGTTGGAGGCCGCCCGGTTTCCGCCCGGGTGCCAGCTGGCCAGTGGGGCCGCACTTTCCCTGGATCCTCCGCCAAGAGGGCTGCCTGGCCACGCTGCGGCAGTCCATTCCCTACCCCCACCTCCCCGGCCTCTGCCCTGCCCGCGGCGAGCACTTCATCCCGCGGCCCGGGTGGCTGCAGCTTGGGTTTCTCCCCGGAAGGAAAGCCTGAAGCGCACGGATGCGGTCGGCCGGCTACCGAGACCAGGGCCACACCTGCCGCGGAGGTTACAGTCGGTAAAGTAGAGTGGCGACACGAACTTCTCCACCCGTTCCAGCGTGGTGCGCCAGTGCTTCAGGGCCGGCGCAGCCGCCATCGCCGAGCTCTCGCTCCTCTTTCCGGAAGGCCCCTGGCGCTACAGTCCCGCTCCACGGCAGGAAACCAAAGGTTCCGGCGTCCAGAGGGCGCCTCCCGGTCCCGGGCAGCTTTTCTTGGCACACCGGCAGCACTCGGAAGCCCAGCTGCTGTCTGAACCTTGAGCCGAGTTGGAAGCTAGAAACTGTGTTTTTGAGGCTCCCCTATGTTGTCCGAGATAGTGGGCCGCAGGGCAAATCTCAAAATAAAATGGGAAATTTGACGAGGAGAACTCCTGAAAGTCTCGGGACAGAGACTTAGGCCATTCGGCAAGAAGGGCACGAGCCTCAGCTGCTGCAGACCCAGCCTCAGAAGCAGCAACCGGCAGGGAGACCTCTGGCTCTAGCTGTCGCTGAACACAGAAAATGGTGTTTGCTTAATGTGGAGAGCCAGACTACCCGGAATAGGTGTTTTCATACCGGACGGAGGTCAGGGTGTTAGTGAGCAGGAAAGTAGAGCTATATGCCCAAGTTACCACGACTTCCTCGATTACAGGCTTTACTGAATGTATATTGCTAACTCTTGCACATCACCAGAAACTCTGGAGTTTGAGGTGGCAAAACAGTCATGGCATTGACGATTCCAATGGAAAAATGTATTTCACCATACAGGACTGTAGAGTCCAGGGAAGTCATAATACCAGAAACAGAACTCCAGTTTCATTCTCACCCCTAGTACTCCACTGACAGCTTTGTTTTTTTCTCCTGGGGTTGCCAAGAGAGTGTCTATAAAATCATTAGGAACAAAAAAAAACAAAAAACAAAAAACAAAAACCCACAAGATTAGCCCTGATATTTTAATGGAAATACGGACCAAGTTTACAACATTTCAAATGCAAATCACACGGAAAGGTGACTAAGTACAGAATACCAAATGTGATTTAAAATAAAGATAACCTGCTGCTGCATATAATACAGGTTGGGTTTAGAGCTTGGAGCTCAGATGTCAGACAGCAGGAGGAATAAAAATGCTACTTGTGAAAACCCAGGCTATAGGTAAAACTGTCTTCTGTTGGTTGCACTGGTGGGTTGGGACTTTCTCCTGAACTGGCCTTGAAATCCTATCCTGACCTGCAGGCAGGTGCTCTGGATGTAACACTGTGCAGGGGCAGCAACAGCCAGGGCTGACCCTGATCACACCCCACCAATTTCCCCTATGGTTCCAGGTCAACATGACCTTTCTTGAGGGAACACAGGGGAATAGGTGAATCATTTCTGAGAAAACCTGAGGATCTTTCCCCAAAATCAGTACGTATGACCACTCCCAAGTTAGACATTGCCCCAGTTTTGCCCTAAAATCTTATCCCACAAAGCTCTTTTTGGCACCCTACACTTTGGCTCACAGTCTCCTCTCCCCAGTACAAAAGCAGCCTAAAATCAGGCCGGCTCTGGTGGCTCACACCTGTAATCTCAGCACTTTGGGAGGCCGAGGTGGGAGGACAGCTTGAGGAGGGGAGTTTGAGACCAGCCTAGGCAGCATAGCAAGACCCTGTCTCTACAAAAAGTTAAAAAATTAGCTGGGTGTGGTGGCATGCAGCTACTCAGGAGGCTGAGGTGGGAGGACTGCTTGAGCCTGGGAGGTCAAGCCTGCAGTGAGCTATGATCGTGCCACTGCACTCCAGTGTGGGTCATAAAGTGAGACTTTGTCTTTAAACAATAATAAAAGCCTAAAATCAGGTCTATCATGTATTTTGAAAATCCAAGAACCAAAAAATTTTTCTTTTTGGTGGTTGTGGTGGTGATTTTTAACTAAAAAGCAAACATAAAACACACAAAACATTGCTGCTTACGACTAAGACTTGCGTAATGGTTGCCGAAGAAAAATCCACCAGAGTACTGGGAGGGGCTCAGTTGGTCTTTGTTCAGAAAGTCCAGGTTAACCACATAGAAAAATTCTAATCATTCATGTTTAAATGCTAGTTTAAATTTATGTAATTAAAAAAATAGGTATCCCATTTCAAATTCTCTCCCTCCCAACCCCATTTATAAGGTATACCACATGCCTTATACACACTTTTTTTCAAATACTGGTTTGGTATTTAAGTTGCTCACCCCCATCCATCACCAATGTGAATAAGAAAAAATATATAGAAATACAAACTACATAGCTTGACAACTTACCCAAATATAAAATATTTTCAGATAGTTGAACAAGGGGAAAAAACATGTACTAAAAGACTGAAGTATTCTAAGATTTTGGAATATTTTGATTTGGAACAAGTAACAAGTATTTAAAGCAAAATCCTGTTTCTACCCTGGATAAGGAACTGAAACCAAAATCCCTGCTTCACAGTATTTTCTGGTGAGGACAAGGGACGTGGGTTGAGAGTTTATTCCTTAAGTAAGAACCAAGCTTTATTTATTTACAAAAAAAAAAAAAAAAAAGTTGGGGGCAAAGGGGAAGACAAGTTTTACACAAAAGTACTACAATGGTAACTCCCTTTGGTAAAAAGTGTAATAAATGTCTTGTACATCTGTTCATAGGTACTAAATCTGAAGCCACATAGTACTATGGTACACAAGAAGCTAGAGCAATTATGCTAGCACATCAAAGCATATTTCTTTTAATAAAAAATTGACAGTATGTACATTATGTACAAAAAAAACAAGTTAAAATCGTGTGTGTGTGCATGTGTGTGTCAGAGAGTAAAGCTGGTGGATGGCACTAGGGTAGACTAGTAAAGAGGCAGATACAAAACAGTTCCACGGGAGCTAAAAAGGACGACTGATTTGAACTCGTTGAGGTTGAGAACCAAAGGAAAGGGTAGGCAGCAAGGGATTCGTCAGGAATAAAATCCACAAGATGATCAATCCCAAAGCCAAACTGCAGGTCCCAGATAAAACCTAATGGGTGATCTTAGATGTGCTCAAGTGACCAGAAAAAAAAAAAATCAAATCCAGTTTTTTTTTTTTTTTCCTTTTGTGGGGAGGGGAGAGGAGCAGTGACCATGATAGTTCCAATCCATCTGAGTATTAAGTCCTTCCCCAGTCTGTTTTGTAAATGCATCTCCATCCAGTCAAAAGTGTGAACAGCATCCGGTTTCCTCACTGAAAGTTAGGCCACAGGAGACTCCAGTCTTAGCTCTGCTGGTGTGTGCAAGCAAACTGCACGTCTTTGCTTGCAAGGACTTCCTTCCCCTCCAGGGCAGGCTATACCCAAAACCCTTTGGAAAAGTTCCAGCTTCAGCTTTGTAAGGTATTCATGTTCCTAACAGGTAGCCCACTTGGTGCCAGGCTGCACCAGCCACACACAGGTCAGGTGGCCATGTCCCAGAGAGGCCCAGTGAGGCTTGAAAGGCATCTTCCTTGTTTCTTCAGTGTGTGAATGCATAGGCCTACACACACACCCCCACACACACCCCAAGTTATCTGCTCTGGCTTTGCAGTTAAGGGGCTTTGAATACTGTGCCGTATTTGACACGATACTTGTTAATGCTCACAAAATGCAGGGTCTCTGTATCACAGGTGGTGGTACAGGGCACCAGGCCCTCCAGCCCCTCACCCATGAGCCACTTGCTGGTCTCTGCTGCCATTTCACGGGGCACATGCTCCTTGGTCCATTTATCTACCCAGGCCTGGAATCTCTGATGTAGACGCTTGCTTACACGCTCATGGGACTGCAAAACAGAAAAAAAAATATTTTTTATTAAATGAAGCAGAACCAAAAAAAAGCCCTTCAAATACAAAGCCTAATCTTCTTCTAAAGGAGCAAAGGAGAGATTGGGCTCAAGTCTTAGATACTGTTTTTGTTTTTCTTAAAAAAAAAAAAAAAAAAAAAGCTTCTCTGTTTACAGAGAAGTTAAAGTAGTAAGAACATAGGACATGTGAGGGCATGAAAATCCATAACGCCTCCAAAGAAATGTGAACACAGGCTCTGGGCTGAAAAAGCTCAGTGTTCTCAATTTTAGCATGCATTAGTATAACCTAGGGAATGTGTTAAAAAGACACATTTCCGACGAGGCGCAGTAACTCACGCCTGTAATCCTAGTACTCTGGGAGGCCGAGGCAGGCAGTTCGCTTGAGCTCAGGAGTTTGAGACCAGCCTGGGCAACATGACAAAACCCCATCTCTACAAAAATACAAAACTTAATCGGGCATGGTGACACAATCCTGTAGTCCCAGCTACTTGGTAGGCTGAAGTGGGAGGACCGCTTGAGCTCGGAGGTGGAGGTTGCAGCGAGCTGAGATCGTACCACCGCACCCCAGCCTGGATGGCAAAGCCAAACCCTGTCTCCAAAAACAAACATACAAAAAACCCAAAACCCCACATTTCCTTGGTTTTACCAATCTGCTCTAATGTATCCTGGGTAGGACCCAGTGAGCCACTGATCACTTCTATCAGCATGGAGATCCACTTCTAAGCCAGATAGTGCAAAGCAAAGGGCTTAAAACCCACTCTCCCTCCATTGTGTTACCCCACCCTGGCAAGCAGAGTCCAGGCTTGCCAGATCTTCTGCAGGGAGTTCTGTTCCCACCAACACACCCAGTAAAAATTTATTGGTGACCACATGCAAGGATACTAGAAGAGATACAAAAACAAAACTGCTGTTGCCCAGTGTCCCAAATAATGTGAATCAGAGACAGGCAGACACACAACACATAGCAAAAAAAATTAGTCAGGCATGGTGGTGCACACCTGTAATCCCAGCTACTCGAAAGGCTGAGGCAAGAGAATCTCTTGAACCCGCGAGACAGAGGATGCAGTGAGCTGAGATCATGCCACTGCGCTTCCCTCCACGCCATGAGAGAAGTACAGCAGACTCTTGAATAACACGGCTTTGAATGGCACAGGGCCACTGATAGGCAAGTTTTCTTCCACCTCTGCCAACCCTGAGACAGCAAAACCAACCCCTCCCCTTCCTCCTCCCTCTTCAGCCTACTCAACAAGATGAGAATGAGGACCCTTTATGATGAGCCACATCCACTTAATGAAGAGTAAATATATTTTCTCTTGCATATGACTTAACATTTTCTTTTCTCTAACTTCCTTTATTGTAAGAATATACAGTATAGGCTGGGCACAGTGGCTCACACCTGTAATCCCAGCACTTTAGGAGGCTGAAACAGATGGGTTGTTTGAACCCCTGAAGACCAGCCCTGGGCAATGTAAGGAGACCCCGTGTCTATTTCCATTAAAAAAAAAAAAAAAGGGCCGGGCGCGGTGGCTCAAGCCTGTAATCCCAGCACTTTGGGAGGCCGAGACGGGCGGATCACGAGGTCAGGAGATCGAGACCATCCTGGCTAA
>NW_012106786.1:695158-696216 GCF_000951045.1 Mandrillus leucophaeus
AAACTGCAGGTCCCAGATAAAACCTAATGGGTGATCTTAGATGTGCTCAAGTGACCAGAAAAAAAAAAAATCAAATCCAGTTTTTTTTTTTTTTTTTCCTTTTGTGGGGAGGGGAGAGGAGCAGTGACCATGATAGTTCCAATCCATCTGAGTATTAAGTCCTTCCCCAGTCTGTTTTGTAAATGCATCTCCATCCAGTCAAAAGTGTGAACAGCATCCGGTTTCCTCACTGAAAGTTAGGCCACAGGAGACTCCAGTCTTAGCTCTGCTGGTGTGTGCAAGCAAACTGCACGTCTTTGCTTGCAAGGACTTCCTTCCCCTCCAGGGCAGGCTATACCCAAAACCCTTTGGAAAAGTTCCAGCTTCAGCTTTGTAAGGTATTCATGTTCCTAACAGGTAGCCCACTTGGTGCCAGGCTGCACCAGCCACACACAGGTCAGGTGGCCATGTCCCAGAGAGGCCCAGTGAGGCTTGAAAGGCATCTTCCTTGTTTCTTCAGTGTGTGAATGCATAGGCCTACACACACACCCCCACACACACCCCAAGTTATCTGCTCTGGCTTTGCAGTTAAGGGGCTTTGAATACTGTGCCGTATTTGACACGATACTTGTTAATGCTCACAAAATGCAGGGTCTCTGTATCACAGGTGGTGGTACAGGGCACCAGGCCCTCCAGCCCCTCACCCATGAGCCACTTGCTGGTCTCTGCTGCCATTTCACGGGGCACATGCTCCTTGGTCCATTTATCTACCCAGGCCTGGAATCTCTGATGTAGACGCTTGCTTACACGCTCATGGGACTGCAAAACAGAAAAAAAAATATTTTTTATTAAATGAAGCAGAACCAAAAAAAAGCCCTTCAAATACAAAGCCTAATCTTCTTCTAAAGGAGCAAAGGAGAGATTGGGCTCAAGTCTTAGATACTGTTTTTGTTTTTCTTAAAAAAAAAAAAAAAAAAAAAAAAAAAAACTAGTATATTTTAATTAACTGGATGCCATACATACAAATTCCATTCAACTTAACAAATATCTACAAATTACATACTAAGTGCAAAGCAGTA
>NW_012106786.1:697796-703949 GCF_000951045.1 Mandrillus leucophaeus
AAAAAAAAAAAAAAAAAAAAAAAAAAAGAAAACAAGAAAAAAAGAATGCAGTATATATAATACATACAACATACAAAATATGTCTATCAACTGTTTATCAGTAAGCCTTCCAGTCAACAGTAGACTATCAGTAGTTCCATTCTGGGGGAGTCAAAAATTATACATAGATTTGACTGTGCAGGGGTCAGTGCCCCAAACCCCGTGTCATTCGAGGGATAATCATACATTAAACTGTGTGCTCAACATCTCCCACTTGAAAGTTTTGTAGTCCTTTCAAACTTAAAACGCACTTCGTCTGTCTCCTAAACCTCATAACCCTTTTCTATTAACAGGTGAGCCCCTAAAATATCCACTTAAGCAAAACAAAACAAACCAAAAAACCCCAAAACGAATTAGGCACCATCCTTGATGTCCTCCTTTTGCTTACCCCCACATTTGATCCAATACCATCTCTTGTCAATTAAATATCTAAATTATATCTACATCCAGGCGTGGTAGCTCATGCCTGTAGTCCCAGTACTTTGGGAGGCTGAGGTGGGTGGGTCACTTGAGGTCAGGGGTTTGAGACCAGCCTGGCCAACATGGTGAAACCCCATCTCTACTAAAAATACAAAAAATCAGCCAGGCGTGGTGGCGCGTGCCTGTAATCCCAGCTGCTCAGTAGGCTGAGACAGGAGAATCGCTTGAACCCGGGAGGCAGAGGTTGCAGTGAGCCGAGATTGGGTCACTGCACTCCAGCTTGGGCGACAAGAGTGAAACTCTGTCTCAAAAATAAACACATAAAATCTACAATGTAATTCTTGCAATTCCACTGCCACCCTAGTAGTCTGGGTGGTCTCCAAATCTCATTTGGACAAGGGCACCCTTGAGTGGTCTCTGCTCTTCCAACTTTATACATACCCATCTCCACTCTCCTCATAGCACTCCAAGCTATCTTTGTCAAATGTCCCAATGCATCTCAAACAAACTCCAAACCATGGCCTATTAGACAAAGTAATGTGGCCTCTGCCTACCCTTCTAACTTCATGTAACCTTGAGCCACAACGGTGTCTGTAGTTTCTTGAATATGCCATGTTCTTTCCTTCCAGCCTTGTACTTGCTGTTTTGTCTAGAAAACACCCATCCTCTACTCTTCACCAGGCTAATTCCTTGTCATTATTCAGGCCTCAAGCATCACCACCTTTGAGAAGCCTCCTCCAGTGAAAGCAAGGCCTGTATGCTAGTTACCCTTGATCACTGCACCTGATTTGTTTCCCTGGTAGTGCATATCATCACATTACTTCATCTGATCAACTTCATGGCTGTAGTCCCAGGGCCTGGCATAACACCCTGTACACAGCTGCAGCAGGAAGGTTTCACAATTGAGACAGAATGTAAAAACAGGTAGAATTCATACAAGCAAACGATCAGATACTACTTGAGATGTAAATACTGGGAGTAAATTCACTAAAAAGGTGCCACCAGGTATTTATGTGCTCTTACGGGCTGAAGTGTGTTCTCCCTAAAATTCTTATGTTGGCTGGGTGTGGTGGCTCACGCCTGTAAAGCTAGCACTTTGGGAGGCTGTGTCAGGCAAGACTGTCTCAAACAAACAAAAAATCAAATATTGAAGTCCTGGCCCACAGTACTTCCAAATGTGACCTTATCTGGAGGCAGACATACACACAGGTAGAAACACCATATGAAGATAAAGGCAGGGATCTAAAAGCCCAGGAATGCCAAAGATTGCCAGCAAAGAACCAGAAGCTAAGAGAGGCCTAGAACAGATTGTCCCTCACAGTCCTCAAAAGGAACCAACACTGCTGACACCTGACTTTGGACTTCTAGTCTCCAGAACTTTTGTCGTTTAAGCCACACTCTGTGGTACTCTGTCACAGCATCCTTAGCAAACCAACATACCTACTTCCTCAGCTAAGTCTCAGCTCCAAGAACAGGTTTGCATAAACAAAGAGAAACAATCAGAAGACTCTGGGCCTCCCCTGCTCCTAGCTAGGGTGGCAGATGTGTACAGAAATTACAGTTACTGGTTCTCACCTGATGAGCCCGGAGCAGGGCAGTCCTCCGATACATATAGTCCTCTGATTTGATCACATACACCATCTTGTAGGAATTCAGCTTGAATCTACACTCCAGCTTATCCAGACTATCCACATTCTCCATGGTCTTCTTACTGTTTCCTTCCTTCCCTTCCTTTTCCTGCTGCTCTCGACCACGCTGACATTTCCGGATCCGCCGTAGATTCCTATGGCAGAAAAGCCCTGAAAGATGAGAGCTCATCCAGACACAGATTCCCGTGACTTCCCCCAAGTGAGTTTTCTTTATTATATGCTTACATAGTACTCATCCCAATTTGTTAAATACATACAAAAATGTTCCGTTGTTTCACTGCAAAAAAAATTTCAACTGCAAAGGTACACAGAATAAAAAGTAGAAATCTTCACCCATCCCCTACTTGCCTTAGCAGATGCAGCCAGTTAAGAGTTTTAATGAGAAACTTCTGGGCCTCCGTCTGTAAATTTACACATGTAATTACCAGCTATAATTCTGCTTTGGGATTTGTTTTTAAGACAAAATAGGATCATACTATATATTCTGTCCTCAACTTTTCACTTACTGTCATGAGTATTATTTCATTTCATGACAGATTTGTCTTATTCTCTTTAACTGCTGCAGAAAAATGTACCCCAATTTACCATTCCTTAACAGTTTATTTCAACTGAGGTTCCTCATCTGAACCACATAACAAAAAATTATTTGAATGCCTAATTTTAAAAATTCCCCCAGATGATATAAACTAGTGCCACTCTACATAGACAAGAAAGAAGATAATTCACATGAATGGATGCCCTGAGGGGTGAGAGGCTTGCTAAATCTCCTCAACATCCAGTGAAGAAAGGTTATCAGCTAGACAATTATATTGTTTCTCATAACTTGCTATTAAAAACACTGCTTCAGGTTGGCCGTTGTGGCTCATGCCTATAATCCCAGCACGTTGGGAGGCAGGTGGATTGCTTGAGCTCAGGAGTTTGAGACTAGCCTGGGCGACATGGCAAAAACCCCTTCTCTACAAAAAATAAACAAATTAGGCAGGTGTGGTGATGTGTACCTAGAGTCTCAGCAACTTGAGAGGTTAAGGTGGGAAGATCACTTGAGCCCAGAAGGTGGAGGTTGCAGTGAGCCAAGATCCCACCACTGTACTATAGCCTGGGAGACAGAGTCAGAGACTGTCTCAAAAAAAAAAAAAAAACCCAAAATATTGCTCTAGTGAGTATCTTTGTATACATGTATTTCTGTAGACAGCAGTTCTTTGTCCAAAGGGTCCCAAGACCCTTTTAGGAGATCTGTGAGATCAAAACTATTTTCATAATAATACTAAAATATTATTTCCCTTTTTTGCTGTGTTGACATCTGCACTGGCACCATAAACGTAATGGTGAATAAAAATGGTGGTGGCGCCAAATTGTATTTGCAATATCGAACAAATTGTTACCAAATTCCAATATCAATCTATATATATCACTGAGCTTTTCATACAGTTGTCAAACTCTATTGGTTTATCTTGTACCATGAATGAATCCTTTTACTTCCACGATTTTGTAACCTCATGCAATTGCAATTCAAGTCTTTGAACTTCACACTGACTGCACAATGACATTAAGTGAAAAAAAGCCAGTTTCACTTAAGAAGGTTTCTGATGGGCCAGTCACAGTGGCTCACACTTATAATCCCAGCACTCTGGGAGGCTGAGGCAGGCAGACCACTTGAGGTCAGGAGTTTGAGACCAGTCTGGCCAATTGGGGGAACCCCATCTCTAATAAAAGCACAAAAATTAGCCAGGCATGGTGGCGCACACCTGTAATCCCAGCTACTTGAGAGGGTGAAGCAGGAGAATCACTTGAACCTGGCTGGTGGAGGTTGCAGTAAGCCAATATCATGTCACCACACTCTAGCTTGGGCAACAGTGAGACTCCGCCTCAAAAAAAACCCAATGTTTCTGATGAAGGAGTAACATTTTTTATTAAATCCCAACTCCTCAGTTTACGTATTTTTAACATGCTGTGTGATAAAATGGGAACTACATATAAAGCACTTTTGTGTGCTAAAGTACAACGGTATTTTTTTTTTTGAGACGGAGTCTCGCTCTGTCGCCCAGGCTGGAGTGCAGTGGTCGGATCTCAGTTCACTGCAAGCTCCGCCTCCCGGGTTTACGCCATTCTCCGGCCTCAGCCTCCCGAGTAGCTGGGATTACAGGCGCCCGCCACCTCGCCCGGCTAGTGTTTTTGTATTTTTTAGTAGAGACGGGGTTTCACCGGGTTAGCCAGGATGGTCTCGATCTCCTGACCTTGTGATCCACCCGTCTCAGCCTCCCAAAGTGCTGGGATTACAGGCTTGAGCCACTGCGCCCGGCCAGTACAATGGTATTATTAAAGAAAAGTACTTGAGCAATTGCTTGAGTTGTAAGTGGATCACCATTTTTACCTGAAAGAACAACTGACTAAATATAGTCAATCTCAGCCAAGTATTTGGCAGATGTTTTCTCAAAAATGAACAAGGGAGCCTATCACTTCAAGGAAAATAATGTTGCCAATAATAAGATTAGAATTTTCAAGCAAAACTATGAATTGTGGTGAACTGGTATTAGCCACCCTGAGCTTGACAGCTTCCCAATACTTAAAGATGTGTTTGATGACCTAGTGATAGTGATATTAATCAATGTGATTTTTTTTGGAGACACTGTAAAATATATCAACATTTAGTAGGTCTGTACAACTTAGTGAGCTAATGTTTCCAAATAGCCAATTGCATAGTTACAAAATCATAGAGGAAAAAAAGATTCCTTCATGATACACATGAATGAATGTGAGAGCTCAGTGATGGATAAATTGATATTGGAATTTGGTAACACATGTGAGAGACACATGATGGATTTTGACAACTGTATGAAAAGCCCACTGATATATAAATTGATATTGCTACTAACCTTTAAGAAACTATTGGCTGGGCACGGTGGCTCACGCCTGTAATCCCAGCACTTTGGGAGGCCGAGACAGGCAGATCACGAGGTCAGGAGATTGAGACCATCCTGGCTAACATGGTGAAACCCCGTCTCTACTAAAAATAAAAAAAATTAGCCGAGCGTGGTGGCAGGTGCCTGCAGTCCCAGCTACTCGGGAGGCTGAGGCAGGAGAATGGCCTGAACCTGGAAGGCGGAATTTGCAGTGAGCCAAGAAAGCGCCACTGCACTCCAGTCCGGGCGACAGAGCGAGACTCCATCTCAAATTTAAAAAAAAAAAAAAAAAAAAGAAAGAAACTATCACTGGGGTCAGGTGCGGTGGCTCACACCTGTAATCACAGCACTTTGGGAGGCTGAGGTGGATCACCTGAGGTCAGGAGTTCAAGACCAGCCAAACCAACACAGAGAAACTCCATCTCTACTAAAAAAACAAAAACAGCTGGGCGTGGTGGCACATGCCTGTAATCCCAGCTACTTGGGAGGATGAGGCAGGAGAACTGCTTAAACCCGGAAGGCAGGGGTTGCAGTGAGCCAAGATCGCCACTGCACTCCAGCCTGGGCAACAAGAAAGAAACTCCGAAAACTAGCCAGGCAAGGTGGTGGGCGCCTGTAGTCCCAGCTACTCGGGAGGCTGAGGCAGGAGAATGGCGTAAACCCGGGAGGCGGAGCTTGCACTGAGCTGAGATCTGGCCACTGCACTCCAGCCTGGGCGACAGAGCGAGACTCCGTCTCAAAAAAAAAAAAAAAGAATGAAATTCCGTCTCAAAAACAAAAACTATCACTTGTGGTTTTGTTGTCATATCAAAGAATATCCAGTTATCTGAAGGATCTGAAAATACTCCTTTTTCCAGCTATCTGAAGGATCTGAAAATACTCCTTTTTCCAGCTACACATTTGCGTGAGGCCAGATTTTCTTCACATATTTCAACCAAACAACATAATGCAACAGATTGAATGTAGAAGCAGACATGAGAATCCAGCTGTTCTTCTAGTAAGCCAGACATTAAACAAATTTATGAAATACAAGCAATGCCAGTCTACTCACTAATTTTTGTTTTGAATTAGCTTTTCATTAAAAAATATTATTAAAAAATATAGTGGGATATACACACACACACACACACACACACACACACACA
>NW_012106786.1:704054-764065 GCF_000951045.1 Mandrillus leucophaeus
CTCACTGCAAACTCTGCCTTCCAAGTTCAAGCGATTCTCCTGCCTCAGTCTCCCGAGCAGCTGGGACTACAGGCGCCCGCCACCACACCCAGCTAATTTTTTGTATTTTTAGTAGAGACGGGTTTCACTGTGTTAGCCAGGATGGTCTCGATCTCCTGATCTCGTGATCCACTGCCTCGGCCTCCCAAAGTGCTGGAATTACAGGCGTGAGCCACAACGCCCAGCCCAATATTGTTATTTTTCAAATGAATTAAAGATTGAAAACATTTCTTTGTTTTTATTTCTAACTTGGTAAATATTACCAGTATAATCCATATAAACAAAAGCTTTTGGAGAACTCATGCTCTAAGAGTGTAAGGGGTCTCAAGGCCAGTAAGATGAGCCCCTTAGCTGTCAGACAAATCATTAAAAACTGAAATTCTGGAGGGAAGGTTCCATACACTTCAACTATCCTGCCACCAGAACGATTATATCAATTTCTTTTTTCTCACAGTACATAAACGTGCCTCCTTCCTCATATCCTGGTGAGAGACACATGATGACAGGTTTATTGTAGTATGTTATTAGCATGGAGCCTGTTTTGTTGAGAGGAACCTGACACAGAGCAACTGCTCAAATGTCTTAAATGATTCCATGAATGGAGAACCTGGCAGGGCCCATTTTTCTGGTACCCCTTTGCCCATGTCCTCATTAGGACTCAATAAGTCTAATAACACTGGGATGATACTTTCTTGGAAACCTAAGACATAAGATTTCAATTCAAAACTTTTAGGAAGGAAGAAAGCCATTCTACCCATTTTATACTTCTTAAACTCTGTTATCATATACTTGGAGGATCAGTATCACAATCTGCCTATATACAGAGGGAACATTTTTAAAATTCTGTGCAGAAAAGAGTTAATGTAGCAGGCCTAAGACTGCTATTCTTTGAAAAGCCTGCTTATAAAAGTTGGCCCTTGGCTAGGGGCTGGGATCTTGGATTTTGGGCAATGTTCTATCATTCCTTAACTCATGTAAGTGTCACACTGTACCTAAACTATCTGTACAAACTCTATAGCTTATGCTGAAAACCTGCTTTCTTTCTGAGAGTTTGGGATTTTGGTACATGCTAGACATACAGTGCTTAGATGACTAGATATCAATAAAAATCCTGGCATAGTCTCTAATGAGCTGCCCTGGTAAGACAGCATTTTACATGTGTTGTCACACTCATTGTTGGAAGAATTAAGAGTGTCCTGTGTGACTCCACTGGGAGAGGATTCTAGGAAGCTTGCACCTGGATTCCTCTAGCTTTGCCACAGGCACCTTTTCCCTTTGCTGATTTTGCTTTGCATCTTCTTGCTGCACTGTATCAGTTTGACTATATGCAGAGTCCTGTGAGTCCTCTTCCATCGAACCATGGAGACTCTGACACACACTGCCATCCAAAGTAGGGAGGTTATTATTGATTCTCTGTAAGTCTCACCTCCCAGATGCTTTGACACATGCTCCAGGTAAGCCCATGTTGTGACAGCCATATAAACCTTGAATTAGCATCCCCAGCAGACAGAACAAATGAATAAAATATATGAAAGCCAAGAACGTGAAAGTCATTTAATTCTCCATTCCTAAATCACACACAGTACGGACTGCTGACAAATGACATGGCTCACTCACCTGGGGAGAAATACTGGTTTCTGTGCTAGATGTTCACGAAGCTCAGGAGAGGTAGTATCTGAATTCATGTATCGCTCCACGTAGTCTGACCAGCGCTAAGATGGCAAACACAAAATACAGGTAGAAGGAAATCACAAAAACAGCTCGTAACGCATTGGGTACTCTAGTAAATTCTATGACTACAATGCCCCAAATTCATAAATTTCAAGATCAAAAAAGTCCCTTTCTATAAAGACATGATTGTTAGTAGGTACTGGAACACAGATGAAAAATTCTGTTAGCCAGTAATACTGTTAAGTTTCTCTGAGGTGCTAAGGTTATCGGAAGTCATAAACAGGTAGAAGCTGGCTCACTGACAAGTTTCATTTCCCCACAGAGGATTTTGTTAAAGAACAAAATTTACAGTGGCAAATGTGTGAAAGTTTCCTTCACATTACAATCTAGATTTCTGACATCACTTTAAAAAACAAAAAGATCTGCCAACAAGCCAACATTCCCACCAAACAGGTCATCCCACATGTCCCCCGCAACATCATACATATGGCCTGCATCTCCCGTGTACATTATATGCCATAACTAATTATGATAATCACACCTGTCTATTCAGGGGTTGAAAACTCTGTGCTTTATCAGTCCAATATAAAGTAAACATGACCCAAAGAATCCAGATGACACGAGAAAGACAGTACCTCATTTGTTGTTTTTTATACTTTAGGAAAAAACAGGAAAGCTGCCAACCATAAGACTTACTTAGAGGAGATAGCTTTACTAAGTGCAAGATGAGGTTAACATCTATAACCAGGCAGCCCTTCTCTTCAGCTACAGACATGGCTGGATTGACTTGTACTTTAAGCATCCAGGTCCTGACCCTTAAACAGGCCTAAGGTGCCTTGGCCTTTTGGCAGACAGGGTCACTAGACAGACTCTCAAGACATGCCAGCTCTGCTTGGCACCTGGGGTGTGTGATGCACTTGCTCATACCTCTGCTTCCACAGGGTCATCCGAATTCTCCTCTTCTGTGTCCAGAAGCTCAATAGTCAGCTGGACCTGGCCTTGGCTCTGAATAAACATAAGCTGCAAATAAGAAACCTAAGCGTAAACAAAAGACCGTCTCTATAGCTATAATCTATCTTCTCAAGGAAATGAGAGATGCAGAGGCAATAAACTTAGTAAACTTTGCTCCAACTGAGGAGATGAGGAAGATACTGGATCTTGGGAGGCCAGTGATAAAGGCAAAAGTCTACACTTACTACAAGTAAAATGAAATATGTTAAAGAAAAAAGTACCATTTCATGTTTCAAACTTCTAGAATTCGCTAACATAATAATCAATGCCAGTAAGAATGTTTTACAAAACAAGTATTTTGTTAGAAAGAAATATGGCACATGTAGCCAGAACCAAAAAATGTCAATGCTCTGTCCATTGATAATCCCACTTCTAGGACATAATAGACAAGGTAACTATCAGAATCACACAGAGAAGATCAGAGCCTGGAAGGAAACCTGAGAATTTTTTATTTCAACTTTCTTCATTTTACAGAAACAAAACTGAAATTCAGAGAGTTCTGGTTTCTCAACGCACACCACTAGTCAATAAACACACAGAGTCAGAAGCTAGATCTAGCTCAGTGTTCTTTTAAAGCTTTAAAAAATGATCTCTACTAGTAAAGCTTACAACCTGACAATAACGTAACATATATACAGAAATACAGTTACTTCCAAAACAGATTTCGGGGGATGGGGGGCAGACCCTGCATTTTTACATTTTATAATTTAAGAATTGCAAAATCTGTCTCCAGTATTCATAACAGGATGTCATTAACCAATCCCCACAGTGGGTTGGACGTCTAGGTTGTTTCCAACTATCTGCTTTTATAATTATCCATTATAATGGTGAAAAATTGGAAACAACCTAAATGTCCAATAATACAGGCATTAATTCTCTAAAAGGGGACTATCAAATAGCCATAAAAAAGACATTAAAGACCCAGAAGTTTTGCTAATTGATCAAAAATACATTAAAAACCATTTCAGGTCAGATGCAGTGGCTCACACCTGTAATCCCAGCACTTTAGGAGGCTGAAGCGGGCAGATCAGTTGAGGCCAGGAGTCTGAGACAAGCCTGGCCAACATGGCAAACCACATCTCTACTAAAAGTACAAAAATTAGGCAGGGTGCAGTGGCTCATGCCTGTAATCCCAGCACTTTGGGAGGGCAAGGAGGGCAGATCACCTGAGGTCAGGAGTTCAAAACCAGCCTGACCAACATGGTGAAACCCTGTCTCTACTAAAAATACATACACACACACAAAAGCTCGCTATGGTGGCACGTGTCTGTAACCCCAGCTACTCAGGAGGCTGAGGCAGGAGAACTGCTTGAACCCAGGAGGCAGAGGTTGCAGTAAGCTGAGATAGCACCACTGCACTCCAAGCCTGGGCAACAAGAGTGAGCCTCCAACTCGGGCGGGGGGGAAAGACCATTTTGTCCAGTATAAACTCTTTCAAAATATATACTCAAGCATAGAGAAGTTAGAAGCATAGAGATGTCATCAATGATAATTTCAGGAAAGAATTCTAAGGTGACTTTTTTTGGTTATCTGTATTTTATTTTCCTTTTTATTTTTTGGGGACAGAAAATGCTTGCTCTGTCACCCAGGCTGGGGTGCAGTGACGCGATCAGGGCTTACTGTAGCCTCGACCTCCCAGGCTCAAGCAATCCTTCTACCTCATTCTCCCGAGTAGCTAAGAGTATAGGTGCACGCTACCACGCTGGACTAATTTTTGTATTCTCGTATTTCTTGCAGAGATGCCGTTTTGCCATGTTGCCCAAGCTGGTCTCAACTGATCCGCCCACCTCGGCCTCCCAGTGTGCTGGGATTACAAGTGTGAGCCATGTATGCCGGGCCTATTTTTTTCTTTCTATAATGATCATGACCATGGATTTCATGTACCAACATTTTTCTAACAATAATATTTACAAAGCATACTATGAAAAATGTTCAGAGAAAAAGAAGAATACAAAATTGTAAAAATCATATATAACTAGTTTTTTTTCTTTCTTTTTTTTAAAGGCAGGAAAGAAACAAAGAAGATTGTCCAGGAAGACAATCACTTGTACTTTGTATTTCTCTGGTGAACTCATTAAAAGTTCCAGGAATAGAATCACAGGTCAACGTACCCTGGCTTTAACTTCTGGTTCAGAGAATCCTAACAACTTACATTGTCACCAGCAAGTTCTTTGACTACCTGAACAACTCTCACCTTAAAGCAATTCTCATCTGACATTAGCTGCTCAGCTTTCCGCTGATACGTTGACTCCAGGAGGCTCCTTGAGTTCTGTGTGTTCAGCTGGCCTCCAGTGGCCCCATTATTATTTTCTGCCAGGTAAAGGTCAGTCACCTGCACACAGATCTCATCACTCACGATATGCTGCAGCTGGAATCAAACAAAGGCAAGATGTTAGTGAACACAGAAAACATTTCTCCACTATACAGTCAACGTTCCTTTGACTGATCTAGTCACTCAACTCAAAAAAAGGTTTTTTTTTTGCGGGGGGGGGGGAGCGGGCAATTTTAGAAAATTAATCACACAAACCACTGTATCATTTTCTTGGAGAATAATCAAGCCAAGATTTTCAGCCGTATCAGTGGTCCATGGTAAAACTTTCATATCTATTTAAAATAAAAACCATAGAGAACTCAGGATAATTGTACTATTTAAAATTCTAAGGATCTTTAAATAATTTTCTATCGGTCATATTTTTATTGCATTTTAAAATCATTTACAATTTGCTTTCATACATATTTTCTCTCATTTGATCCTCACAACTGCCCTGGGAAGCAGGCTGGAGAGAGTTGGGGACAGTTAGGAGACAAATTTACACAATGCATCAGAAAGGTGGCTCACGTCTGTAATCCCAGCACTTTGGGAGGCTGAGGTGGGCCCATCACCTGAGGTCAGGAGTTCAAAACCAGCCTGGCTAACGTGGCGAAACCCCAGCTCTACTAATAAATACACAAATAGCCCGGTGTAGTGGCAGGTGCCTGTAATCCCAGCTACTCGGGAGGCTGGGGCAGGAGAATCGCTTGAACCTGATAGGTAGAGATTGCAGTGAGCCGAGACTGCACCACTGCAAAGCTCACCATGAGCTGGGGTGAGGAAGGAGCCTTGGAGAATCATGAATGTAATATCTATGTTTTTATTCCCAGCCCAACTACAAAGCCTGAAACTCATTAAGTATTTAAGAAATAGCTGCTGAATTACTGCCTGGGGTGCTCAGCTGAAGAAGCAGGGTTGGGACTAAAAGTCAAGGTTCCTGACTCCTATAGCCCAATACTTTTCCAAACACACCACCTATTTTTCTATATCTGATAGAAAGTATAGGGCTTACATTGTACATAATGTTAACTCACTTTCCATACAGGCCAATTATGACTGACTATCCAGTACTTCTGTGACAATCTTAGGAAACTAATGACTAGAAAGTTGAACCTTTCAGAGTTCCCATTCTCATGTCATGCTATTTCTATTTTGAAATAAAAATTCTTCCAAATGAAACTTTATCACCAAAATGACAGAAGTGAAAAATAGATACAAGAAGAAAGCAAAACATTAATTTCAATATCGATTTATCTATTTTACTTTAAGATTATCATAAACACCAAGCCATTCTATTTTTAGGAAGATACATTCTTTTTGAAGTGTTAGGAACCACAATAACGATTTATTCTTAACTTTAAGTCCTAAATGACCAGTATGTATATTAGTAGATAACTGGACACAGTGCAAGGTCAGACGGGTGACTGAGTGTGGCAGAAAGGGCAGTATCTCCAGCAACTACAGATGGATAAATAAATCACAATGAGTCCAGATAAAGGATTCTGATACAACCATTAAAATAATGCTTATGAGTACTTGATATCATGTGCAAAAGATTAAGATACAGTGTTTTAGAGAGAAAAAAGGTGGAAAACATAGATGGAAAGCATGACTTCAATCATGCATACAGATGCTTCCACTTTATATTTTTTTTTGTTTTTTGAGACAGAGTTTCACTCTGTCACCCAGGCTAGAGTGCAGTGGCATCGTGATCTCAGCTCAGTGCAGCCTCAACTTCCTGGGCTCAAGCAACCCTCCCACACCTCAGCCTCTTAAGTAGCTGGGACTACAGGCATGTACCACCACGCCCAGCTAACTATTTTGTATTTTCAGAAGAGATGGGGTTTTTTGCCATGTTGTCCAGTCTGGTCTCAAACTCCTGAGCTCAAGTGATCCACCTGCCTCAGCCTCCCAAACTGCTGGGATTACAGGCGTGAGCCACCGCCTCTACTTTATACGTTCTTGTTGAAGTAGACGTATTACTGATTCCCCCCATCCCCACACCCTCTTTTTGGATATCTGGCCCCTCCTCGAGTCTTTGGAAAAGGCAGCACTACAATCCAGGGGCAACTATGGAACTCCTACCCCCACTGCTGAGCAGATCAGATTCTCTATCCTGATAACTGGAAATGACACAGAGTGTTCAATATATTTTTTGAGGAGGAGCATCTGTATGGAAAGGTCCAGTAACACTGGGACCAGGGGTACTGGGAGGGCAAGCCAAAGCCTTAGAGGCTGGAGGAGCCTGGAGCACGTGCTGAATGCCCATCTGCAGAGCAAAGCACAAGCATGGAGCAGAAGTCCACAGTGAAGGCCTGCAGGAGAGAAAAATAACCTCCCAGCCCAGTCCTTCCATGGTGTGGTCCTATTTTGAGTTCTGTACTTGAATGTCTGTGAGGTTGCCTATTGTATTCTTAACACAAATCCCTCTTAAGCCAGTCTACTATAGGTAAGATAAGTGTAATGGCTTGACTTGGCTGGAGTGCAGTGGCGCGATCACGGCTCACTGCAGCCCCAACTTCCTGGGTTCAGATGATCCTCCCACCTTAGCCTCCTGAGTATGCTGGGACTACAGGCATGTGCCACCACGCCCAGCTAATTTTTTTGTATTTTTAATACAAAACAAGGTTTCCCCATGTTGCCCAGGCTGTTCTCCAACTCCTGGACTCAAGATACATGCCTGCCTTGGACTCCCAAAGTGCTGGTATTAGAGGTGTGAGCCTTGACTTTGAAATATATGTTGTACACCACGACCAGCCTTGACTTTGAAATATATGTTGTACATCCAGTCAACAGCGAAATCTGAGGGAACACCAAATACGAGGAGAATGAGAGAAGAGATACCTCCAATTAAAGGAGTTGGGAAGCTTGAAAATGTTTTAAAAAGTCACTGTAGGCTGGGCACAGTGGCTCATGCCTGTAATTACAACACTTTGGGAGGCCGGAGTAGGTGAACCGCTTGAGCCCATAAGTTTGAAACCAGCCTGGACAACATGGCGAAACTCCATCTCTACAAAAAATACAATAAATTAGCCAGCGTGGTGACCCCTTTGGTCCCAGCTACTTGGGAGGCTGAGGTGGGAGGTCGAGGCTACAGTGAGCTGAGATCACACCACTGCACTCCAGTCTGGGCAAGAGAGTGAGACCCTGGGTTGAAGAAAAAAAGTCACTGTTTTGGGGTTTTCTGGATGAAACCTCTGTTTCCACTGGGAAAAAAAAAAAAAAAAGCAGGGGTGGAGTGGGTGGTGATAGTATTTATTACTGATTCAAAATCATAACCAGATACTTAGAATAAATAACTATATCTCTTGTTTCAAAAATCAACCTCAGAATTATTAAAAGTTAGTTTTATTGGATTTTTTTTTAAAGCTGTGCTGGTGGTATGAAAGACTTTGTTCCTAGCTGAAGGAGCAGCAAGCCTGTAATCAGCAACAAAAGCACAGGGTAACTGGAGTCTGTATTTTATATAAATTTCAGGGAAGTTAAGGAAGATTAGTCTGAAAAAGTATGACTATGGGTGACTATGTATCCATCGAATGATTTCTGCCAGTTACCATCCAGACCTCTTACGGGAAGGCCTAATAACTTCTTCAACTTATTGGAAACAACTATTTGACAACTTTCCCCCAGATGTTAAGGTTCATTTATGTGAAGGGCTCTTCCTAAATCATGCATAGACACTGTGGGAGGAGTGCAAAGGCATGCACCCTTCCAAAACCAAGGCAAAAGCAGGGGTACTTTGCAAAGGATTCAATATTTTAGCCCAAGAGAACATTAAGCAACAAGCTCTTTCCTTCTATAGTGGCAGTATGGACTCTAGAATTACAAATTGCTTTTTGCAAGTTTTCGCTTAAGTATTTCACTGCCTTTCTGCTGAGCTGTTCTATGAAAGAGGGCTGTAGGTAGCCACGGTGCCCAGGTGGAACAGCATGATCCTAAAGCCCTACTTACACAAGGAATCGCAGCGGCCCATGGCCACGTGGTCAACCAGTCAGCCCAGAAGATCTGCAGATGCAAGCAAAAGCACACCAAATTGACCTGCACCCTGCATCTGGACCCATCTGGCCCATGGTAAGGTGTCCCACAGTGAGGTATCACACCAAAGTACAAGCTGGCAGGGGCTTCAGCTCAGAAGAGTTAAGGGTGACCAGCATCCACAAGAGGGTAGAATAAGTCCACCACGTCCCTGCGGGCCAATGTTCAGCACCTGAAGGAGTAAGACTCCAAGCTCAACCTCTTCCCCAGGAAGCTCTTAGCCCCCAAGAAGGGAGACAGTTCTGAAAAACTCAGATCAGCCACCCAGCTGACAGGACCAATAATTCCCATACAGAATGTCTATAAGAAGGAGAAAGTCAGACTCATCACTAAGAACTTTAAGGTATTTGACAGTCTTCACATGGCCCACATCAATTTTCAGTTCTTCGGCATATGGGTAAAAAGGGCCAAGGAAGCCACAGAACAGGATATGCTGAAAAGGAAAAATGAAGCCCTACTGGGGACTTGCAATATATCAGCAGTAAAGCTGGGTCTCCAAAAAAAAGAAAAAGCAGTTAACCAACAATCTCTCTGGGAGTTCAGAACTCAAGTCCAAGAAGTAGAAATGTGACTATCTGTTACAAGCTATTTTTCATATCATTGTTGTAAAGAACAACATGTTTACAAGTTCCCAGGGTGCCACAGGAAGAACACACAAAACCAACCACAAACCTGACTTATAGGGAACCACAGATAAGTGAGGTGGGTAGAGTATTGTAAAAGATGTAATGTGAACCCTCTTATAAAAATAATTTCAAATATTGAATAATGCAAGTACATAAGAGTTACCAACACCTTGACCAGGCGCAGTGGCTCGTGTCTATAATGCCAGTGCTTTAAGAGGCCAAGACAGGAGGATCACTTGAGACCAGAAGTTCAAGACCAGCCTGGGCAAACCAGTGACACCGTGTCTCTATTTAAAAAAAAAAACAAAAAACAAAACAAAACAAAAAAACAAAAAACTTACCAACACCTATGGAAGAGGCAAGGTTCCACACTGTGTGCTTGCCCATGGCAGACAAGGTAAGAGATAGACAAGTTGGGCAGGAAGCTGGGGTCAGGACCACTGCCTTCTACAGGTGGCCCGCAAGAAAAGATATGGGGTAGGTAGGCTCATACACTGCAACTTTGTTAACATGAGAAATCAGGCATCACATTAACCTTCCCTCCTCTCTTCAGAACCTTATGTTCATAAACACTGTTATATGAAGAAGTTGCCTTTCCTTTTCCTTGTCTTTTCTTTGCCTGGTCCATCTCTAGGTAAGGATTTCTTCCCTCACTCACCCTAGCCTCCTCCATGCCCTCACCTGTCTGACAATGCTCTGGATCAGTTTGTCCATGGTAAAGGCAATGTAGGCATGAATGGTGAACATCTCTCTCAGTGAATCTTCATACTGTGATGAGTCTATGTTGCCATCCAGCAGGCTCCGCACCATGTCCAGGAAAGCTGGGTAATAATCTTCTACATCAACATCCACTGTGGGAGAGATGGGATAGGTGAGGGCTTACCTTGCTAAGAAAAGACTAGGGATAGAGTACAGGGCAAATCCCACAGCTGGCCTAAATGGCATTTGAAAGTATGAACGCCAGGTATTCAAAATGTACTCACTCATTCCAATGTAAACAGAGATGAATTCTGACAGGTGACTACAATCACCAGCACTATCTATCAGAGAGTGACTCTGCAACTTTAACAGCGGCTTCTAATATTCTGACTGACCATGCTAGAAAGACAGTTCTTTATGGTACTGCTGGGCCATTTTAGCAGAGGAAAATATCCTAGGGAAGCCAGTCCGTCAAAGAGCTGTTGGCTCCCCTGCTGAGAGAGGAACCTGCTCTCCCAGACTGCACAAGAGCATTCCTCACATGGGTCACTTGCTCATAAAGCTATTTCAATGAAGCATAAAGTACAGATGAGAAAAGGCAGACACAGCCATACTCCAGCACTGGGAAACCTCTTGGGAACAGAAAAACAGGAGTGCAAATTAAATCCTTTATGAATAATGAAGTAATCTGCATTTGTCAAAGTCCTTTTGTTTAAACATGGATTTGCAACATTGTATTTCACAAATTGCATTAAATCATCTGTACTTACTGCACATGAATCATTTCAACCACTAGCTAGAATAAATCTCATCAGTTGTTAGAGACATTTGGCAACTAGCAGAGGGCACAAGGAATGTTAAAGAGTTTTGCCTTTAGTTTACTAAAGACTCATTTATATAAAGTTCGAAAATAGACAAATCTAATCTCTAGTGTTAGAAATCAAGAAAGTGGAAAAAGGATTGGTTATCAGAATACTGGTTATGTTTCGTTTCTTGAATATAGGTATGCCTAGTCTGTAAAAATTCACTGAGCTTCACAATTCTGATTTGTATACTTTTCTATATATATATGCTGAACCTTGTGTGTGTGTGTGTGTGTATATATATATATATATTTTTGTAGAGATGGGGTCTCACTTATTAACCAGGCTGTTCTCAAACTCCTGGCCTGAAGTGATCCTCCCGCATCGGCCTCCCAAAGTGCTGGGATTACAGGTGTGAGCCACTGCACCCGGCCTATACATTGCATTTCAACAAACAGTTGACTAAAATGAAAAGAGTTACAAAACCAACTATTTGTCACTGACTAATTGGTTACTTGCTAGTCGTGTTTGTGCTGGGGAAAAAATGCTAGGAGCAAAACCGAGTTGTCTCCATTTGTCTGAAGTCTGATGAATTCATTAAAAACAGGCAGAACAGGACAATTACTGTTTAAAAGAGGCAACTGGCTTGAGTTTCATCACAGAGTATCACATTGTTTAGGTCCATAGAATAGGTATGGGCTTTAGACTCCAAAATATACCACTGCTATGAAAACTGCTTTTATGCCAGAATGAAGTCTTGAGTCCAAACAAGCTATGGTAAATGTGAGGGTTGGCATTATCAGACAAGACAACATTACGTAAAGCCTCAAACCAGGTTAAGTCCATGGCCAAGCCAGGAATAAGCCATTTTATTTCTAATTTCTACCCAAGTAGATTGAATCACCACAATGAGGTCTAAAATTTATCTTTTTCAAGCTAGGACTAGTCCAGATAAAAGCTTTCAGAACTTCCAGTGTCATTAGTTCCTCAACAGATAGAAGGCTAAGGTCATATCTGGGCTTCCTACATCAGCAACACTTTAAAAAAAAAAAAAAAAAAGATACACTCCTCAGATTGACTATTTCCTTAAGAGCCCAGAAGAAATCCTTCATGAAAAAGCTTTAGGCTCATAGCTCAAGTACTTAATTTATGAAGTGAACTGGAAGCAGGCAGTACAAAATTACATAAAGCACATGACAGCGTCCTGAACCCTCACTTACTTTCCTTTTCCTGGGTTCTACATCTTTATCCCTGTCCTGCCTGTTCTCCATGTCTCACATCACCTCTTGAGTTCCAGTCTCCTTCGCATAAATTATTTCTACATATTAGGAATGAGCCATAAACCCTACTGGTTAAATGGAAGTCCTGCCCAAAAATATGAGAAAATTCTGTTTTAAGCACTAGGAATTTATGTTCTGTCATGGATTGAAATTGACTGTGACAGTTTAGTCTCTATCTGTACTTTGAAACAGCTGGCAGTAACCTAGAAATCTGCCATTTGACAAATTAACAGCGATACCCCTTTCCCTGGTATGTCCACAACACCAACTACTGACCAAGTGTCCATGATCTAAGCCCTGCATAGGATACTTTGCACAAAGCAACAGCACAAAGCAACTAGCATCTCCATTTTTCAGATAAACAGGTTCAGAGAGTTTAACCAACTACACAGACTCTAAGGCCTGTGCTCTATTAATAAAAGCAGCAGTCCCAAGTCTAGGTAGCTCTAAGGTCCTCAACCTCACACATCCTCTGTAAATCAAAGGTCTCAGCACTCACTAGGTTCTTTGAGACGTAGCTGAATGGCAGGGCTGTCACTCTTGTCTCGCTTTATGCCCAGCACTTCCCGTTCCCATTCTCTCTCTCGGTTTTCTTCTTCAATTTGTCGTTCGGCTTGGGAACAAATCCGTAGCAGCCTCAGGCAGAGAATCTGGTGCAGTCGCATAAAAATATACCAGTTGTTATTGACATAGAAGAGGTTGTATACTTCATCCATTCCTCTTAATTTCTGAGCTGCTGTGTTACTAAACAGTAACTTGGACTTAGCGGGACTGCTCCCAACACCATTGTGCTTCTTAACTGCCCCTGTGGCTTCATCTACATCCATCTCTTCTTCTTCCTCTTCCTCCACATCTGAGAGATCACCTCTTTGGGCAAAGAGCAAATCTGGAATAAAATGATGCATGATTTGTTTTATCTTATACTTGTCCTCCTTCTGAATGCCTGTCTGCCTCTTCACATGGTGGATAATCAGAGCAGCAGCATCTTCCAGTATTTGTTTGTCTTCATACGCAAGTGAGAGGTGTGGGCCAACAGGTACACCAGCATTCTCCTCCGTAGCCTGCTCTTGCCTCTGATGGGACAGAGACACAAAAATATTCTGTGAGGTGTCTACAGCGACAACATGCCTACGAGACCACACCAGCCATACATCCCATTATCAACTACAGTGTCTATGTTTTTCTAATAAAAAACTTAGGACCTGGGGTTGGGAGCGGTGGCTTACACCTATAATCCCAGCACTTTGGTAGGCCGAGGAGGGCAATCACTTGAGGTCAGGAGTTTGAGATTAGCCTGGCCAACATGGTGAAACCCCATCTCTACTAAAAATAACAAAATTAGCTGAACATGGTGGTGGGTGCCTGTAATCCCAGCCTTCGGGATGCTAAGACAGGAGAATCACTTGAACTCATGAGGCAAAAGTTGCAGTGAGCCGAGATCGTACTGCTGCACTCCAGCCTGGGCAACAGAGTGAGACTCTGTCTCCAAACAAAAAACAAAAACAAAACTTAGGGCCGAACCGTAACAATAATTTTGTCCCTCTTCCAGAAACAAATAGGTAATGACGGAGATGTGGTTTGATGTCAAAATACAGGTACCTTCTATACACCAATGACTTACAGGGCGAGTGGGACAGAACTGGAGCCATCTTTCTTTTTCTTTTTTTTTTTTTGACAGGGTCTCGCTCTGTCACTTAGGCTGGAGTGCAGTGGAGCAATCCTGGTTCACTATAACCTCCATCTCTCGGGTTGAAGCCATTCTCATGCTTCAGCCTCCTGAGTAGCTGGGATTACAGAAGTGTGCCACCATGCCAGGCTAATTTTTGTATTTTTGTTAGAGATGAGGTTTCACCATGTCCCCAGGCTGGTTTCGAACTCCTGGCCTCAAGTGATCTGCCCACCTCAGCCTCCCAAAGTGCTGGAATTATAGGCGGAAGCCACTGTGCCCCGTGGGACTATCTTTCAAAATTCTGGACTAGTATTTATATAGAGGATATGATATGAGGTCTGTAATTTACTTCTGGGGTGGGGGTACGGAGGGTGACAAAGTAACATCAGCAAAATATGGAGGATTAAGTTTATTTATTTTATTGATTTTGAGACAGAGTCTTGCTCTGTCACCCAGACTACAGTGCAGTGGCATGCTCTCAGCTCACTGCACCCTCTGCCTCCCGGGTTCAAGACATTCTCCCACCTCAGTCTCCCAGGTAGCTGGGCCTACAGGTGCACACCACCATGCCCGGCTAATTTTTGTATTTTTAGTAGAGACGGGGTTTCATCATGTTGGCAGGGCTGGTCTCTTAACTCCTGACCTCAGGTGATCCGCCCGCCACGGCCTCCCAAAGTGCTGTGATTACAGGTGTGAGCCACTGTCCCGGGCCTGATTGAGTTCACATAAGAGCTCATTTTACTATTTTTAAAATTCAGGATCACCCCACTCCAGGAATTCCCAATTGCACTGCATTTATGTTTCTATCCATCTGCTAAAACTGAGCCCATGGAAACCAGAATTGATTGCTTATTCATCTCTGATCCTAGATCCTAGTACTATTTATAGTTCTAGTAGGCATGCTGAATAAGCAAGGATTACAAAGAGTTTGGTGGTCAATGACAAGTTTTGAAGCTATAGTAAGGAGAGATGGGACTATATGAATACAAGGTATTGTTTGAGGGAAACAGGCAGTGGGAGAAGTGGAAAATGGAGGCAGGAGGTATAAGTTGAAACCAGGATAGTAAACTAGGGAAGTAGTCAAATAGCTTAGGTATAAAGGTAAAGTTTAGATTTAAAATAGTAGAATGAGGAATAGAAAAGGCCATGACAGCTATAAAGCAGGAATCAACAGGTCTTAGAGAGTCTCACCTGCATTTAACAAAGGTAATTTCCAGAAATCAAAGCTGTGCTAAACATAGACTAGAGTCCTCTCACAGATGTAGAAAACCCCAGCTCACCTCATCATAGATACTCTCAATCTCATTGAGTAAGCTCTTAGACCTCAGGACCTTTGTGTCATTCTGTTTAAAGTTGATCCCCTGGTGGTCCAGAGACTTCAAGTAGTATTTCTCATTTTGTTCTCGCCATACTTTGTTAAAGCCTCGCTGAGCTTCTCGCCATTCTTCCTCTTTCATCTTCAACCTAGTGAAGTGGGAAGGGATGGAAACAACACATGGGAATTCAGAGGGTTTAGAAGAAAGAAATTTGCCAGGTTTACTTTCTTTCAAGAAAAGTCAAAGCTATATGAGGTCCGTCAAAATTATTGGCAACTTGGGATGTTATCAAACCAGTCTTGAACTCTGTTTCATGAGGAAATTACTTATCTAAGACTTATTTTGGGGAAATGAGTTATCTCAAAGTCAAACAATTTACCTAGAATGGTTACTTATCAAACAGCATTCCAGGGAATACCTTTGAGATGTAAGTATTCCTTGCAAAAAGAGTTCTTGTTTCTCTGCTGTAGGACTTTGTAAAATGTTCACAATGCTAATAGAAACACAGAAGTCCAAGAGCAGAGAACTTGCACAGTTATGTTCCTCTGGATACAGTCTGGAAAGTTCTGATCAGAACTGATTCTAATAAACCAGAAGAGAACAGGCTAAGACAAAGAAACAGCACTAAAACTGAAGAATAACCTATATTTCAAAAGCCAGAAGTTAAATACTACAGGCAAGAAGAAGAAACCATCAATCTGTGCCAGCTCTTGAGGGGAAGATGAGGGAGGACAAATAAAATCTGGGTATTTGTGAACTGTGCAGCAACTAAGAATTAGTTTTTACCAGATGATACTGAGAGAATCAAGCTCCTAACAAAGGATTTACAGTGTGGTCAATAATGACATGGGGCTGGGCATGGTGTGGCTGGTGCCTGTAATGCCAGCACTTTGGGGAGGCCAAGGCAGGAGGACTGCTTGAGCCCAGGAGTTAAGAGGCCAGCCTGGGAAACATAGCAAGACCTTATCTCTATTAAAAAAAAAATAAAATAAAAATTAGCTGGGTGTGGTGGTGTACTCCTGTAGTCCCAGCTATTCAGGAGGCTGAGGTGGGAGGATCACCTGAGCCTGGGAAGTTGCGGCTGCAGTAAGCTGTGTTCTTACTACTGCACTCCAGCCTGGGTGAAAGAGAGAGATCTTGTCTCAAACAAACAAACAAACAAACAAAAAAACCACAAAGATGTCAACAACAGTTAGTCCTGAGCGTGGCAGGAACATGGGTGGTAATTATCTTCTTTTCTGTATTTTAAAATACTCCCCCAGGGTTGGGGAGAAAGAGAGGTCTCATGGGACAACCAAGTTGAAAATGAGAGACTTATTTAATGGGACACTGAACCAGTAATGAAGTACACACTAAAGCACTAAGGGCACATTTGCTCAGGTACCTTTTAAGGACAATCGGAACAGCAATGGAGGGATTCTTTCTCAGACCATCAATGATGTCAGCTGCTTTATCAGCATATATCCTCTGGAGTGCTTTTCTATGGATGACTTCTGATGTGCCCCCAAGGGTGTTGTCCAAGCGAAATTTGGCTTGTTCCTCAGCAGACAAGCGGGAAAGCTTCTTCTGTATTGCTTCCAGAACCCGGATTGTTGCCAGATTGGTCTCTAAAACTACATCAAGCTGAAGAGGAAGACAAAGAAGGGTATGCTCAGGACCCAAATCAGAATAGAATAGAGTAGTGATTAGAAAAATAAGGTAGAGAGTCAAACTCCTTGGATTTGAATCCTTGTTCTGCCCTACTAGCTACATAAGACTGTTTCTTTATCAGCAAAATAGGGATAACAGCACCTATTACTCTCACAAGCCTATTTCTGGATTAAATTATACAATCCACATAAAGTATTCAGCGCAATACCTGGCACATAAGAACCACAGGATGAAGCTGGATAAACGGTAGTTATCACCACCACCACCTGCACCGTGTGCTTTGCTTAAGACTACTGATCTTAGACCGGAGGAACCTAACAAGAGATGACTTTACTGATACTTTTCCCTGAACTTTCCTGAATTGCTAAGATCCGTTATGAACAAACAATAACAATCAAAACAATACCAAAAGACGGCTCTGTCTTGAGAGTTTTTTTTTTAACTTGAAATATTTAAATATATTCAAATACTAAAATACTCAATAGCCTTGTTCCACATCCAGTAATAAGAAGAGCAGGGACTATCATACCCTAAGGAGTTCACTGTTGTATCTGCGGGTAATGATTTAAATTCTTATTGGACTCCTAAATGAACAGTCTACAACCAAATGTTTGCAGAAGTGTTCCCTAAATTTTCTTGTTTTGGAAATGTAGTCATCATTTTGTCAATACTTCTGGCCCCTCTTGCTCTCCAATTACCGACAAAAAATGGACTAACTTCCTGACTCCCTTATGATTGGATAGGGTCATGTAACTAGTTCTGACAAATGAGTTGTTATGAGTTGAGAAGAAGTAATGTTTATCACTTCTAGGCTGGAGCATTTAAAGGTGTGAGATCCTTCTGAGATCTCTTTTCCTCCTAGTGACTAGCAACAATCATAATGGTGGCAATCCCTTGGCCTGAATCCCCAAGTGATTCTGATATGCCAAATCCCCTGCTAAACATCAATGTACATGTAGAATGATTAGAAATTAAACCCATTGGCTTTACAAGTCTCTCAGATGTGGGAGCTGTCTGTACTGAAGCATTACTAACCTATCTTAATTGGTAAACATGTTCCTTCAAACTCGCTCATCCCACCAAATCTTAAACACATGCTTACCCCACTTCTTTCATCTTTGCCCTTGTAGTCATAAATGGGAAATGAAGTTGCCTCTCATTTGGAAGCATACCAGTTGAGAGGGGATAGGAACATTCTGTCAAAAACAGATGCCAAGCTCTGCTAACTCATCAGCTAACCTTACTAAACATAAGTAACAAAGAAATGCTTGCTTTTTTTTGAGACAGATCTCACTCTGTAGCCCAGGCTGGAGTGCAGTGGCGCAATCTTGGCTCACTGTAAGCTCCGCCTCCCGGGTTCACGCCATTCTCCTGCCTCAGCCTCCTGAGTAGCTGGGACTATAGGCGCCCGCCACTGCGCCCGGCTAATTTTTTGTATTTTTAGTAGAGACGGGGTTTCACCGTGGTCTCAATCTCCTGACCTCGTGATCCGCCCGCCTCGGCCTCCCAAAGTGCTGGGATTACAAGCGTGAGCCACCGCGCCCGGCTGAAATGTCTTCTTTAGCTTGATAGCACTCCCTATGGAAGTTAACATCTGTCATGATTTAGTTTTCTGCAAATAGGTGCAACTACTTATAAATGCTGGGGCAAAGATGGCCAACCACCTGCCAGTGGCCAGACAGCATGTGGCTCTTAATTAAAAACACACCAGAAACAGCTGAAGCAAGTGTGAGGATGGAAAGCTGGCAAAGAGCTAAAAGAGTACTTAAAAAACAAAAACAAAAACAAAAACAAGATACCTATCCATACAAATAAGCACAGCCAGTCAAGTTAATGTAATAGATACACTAAATAGGATACATGTCATTTTACCTCTTTAGACAAACCAGACTTCCCTTTTTTAAAATGATAATGTAAACCAGACATATAAACACATTGGGGATTTTGAGCCCACTTTCAGTAGTCCCCCTCCTGATACAGGTGGTATGGGGCCCTCTACCACCTCATTTATTCACTCCACTCTTCCCTTCCTAACTACTTCAAAATAAAGTTCCTGGGACAGGCGCAGTGGCTCACGCTTGTAATCCCAGCACTTTGGGAGGCCAAGGCAGGTGGGTCACTTGAGGTCAGGCGTTCAAGACCAGCCTGGCCAACATGGTGAAACCCGTCTCCACTAACAATACAAAAAAATTTAGCCGGGTATAGTGGCATGCACCTGTAGTTCCAGCTACTTGGGAGGCTGAGGCAGGATAATGGCTTAAACTCGTGAGGCAGAGGTTGCAGTGAGCCGAGATCACACCACTGCACTACAGCCCGGGTGACAGAGCAATACTCTGTCTTTAAAAAAAAAAAAAAAAAAAGGCCCTAATTTAACCTTCTTTCAAAAGGAGCCAATCAGGCCAGGTATGGTGGCTCATGTCTGTAATCCCAGCACTTTGGGAGGCCAGGGTGGGATGATCACTTGGGCCCAAGAGTTTGAGACCAGCCTGGGTAATGTAGTAAACACTGTCTCTATAAAAAAACAAAAAATTAGCCGCAGGGGGTGGGAGGCAAGGGGAGGGAGAGCATTAGGACAAATACATAATGCATGTGGGGCTTAAAACCTAGATGACGAGTTGATAGGCGCAGCAACCCCCATGGCACATGTATATTTATGTAATAAACCCGTACGTTCTGCACATGTATCCCAGAATTTAAAGTTAAAAAAAAAAAAAAAAATTAGCCAGGCATGGTAGCACATGCCTGTAGTCCCAGTGACTTGGTGGTGGGTAGGGGTGGGGGTCTGAGTGGGAGGGTCATACTTGAGCCTGGAAGGTTGAGGCTGCAATGAACTGTGATTGTGCCACTGCACTGCAGCTTGGGCAACAGAATGAGACCCTGTCTCAAAAAAACAAAACAAAACAAAACAAAACAAAACAATCAATACCAGAAACATGAAAGAAAAATTCCAGTTCTCATAACAGAGCTGGTTTACTAACCATGGCAAGATACTTGCTAAGGGTAATGATACATACAGATCTTAAATAATTTAAAAACAGTTTCAAGAAAGTACTATAAACCTTAGGATGCTGATTTTCTTCACCATGTAAAACACAATAATCTTAAAATGCCATGCAAAATCAAAAGAACTATTATTCAGTCATCAATGGACAATTTCAGTTAAAAGGGCTAGCTAAAGTGGCCTAGATAAGTCACATTTGCCATAAAACATGTACTAATATATTTGACCAATGCACAAAGCATGGAAAGTACCACAACAAGCATTTACCACAGAAGAATGTGAGCCTCTGGCTCTTCCATCTTAATACCCCTCAGAGATAGGTATTAAGATAGTCTTTCACTGAGCATCTCCCATATCCCCCAGATTCAAATGCCAAAGAAGCTTGTACCTCAAAGCGCTCATCTTCACAACGATAAATATGTTCTTCATATTGAGTCTTCTTGGAACTCACAAAGGTGGAGTCCTCAGACCACGAAGGGAAGGAAACCCAGGTATCATTTAAAACCTTTGGGTAGAAGAAGAGAGACTGAAACAAAAGCCTAAAACAGCTTTCTGGTGATTAAGCATTCTCAATAAAAAGACAAAACTCTAGCAGAGAAATAGGCAACTAACATTACTTCACAAATTTCACCTTTAGCAAGTTTACAAAAAGGTATTAGTAAGAAAAGCGTTCTGAATATAAGTGGAAATATAATTCCAGTGCTTTGGGAGGATGAAGCGGAAGATCACTTGAGCGCAGAAGGAGTGACCCCATCTTTACAAAACTAAAAACTTCTATTTTTACATTTTTAGCTGGGTGTGAAGGCATGTGTAAGTCCCAGGTACTTGGGAGGATCATTTGAGCCCAGTAGGTTGAGGCGCTTTGAGCACTCCAGCCTGGGTGACAAAACAAAATCCTGTCTCAAAAACAAACAAAAAAGTAGAAAACATTTTTTTTAAAAAAAGGACTAAAAGCGTTCTTAATTTCATCATTCATATAAATTCTCAATCCTTGGTACCACCACTCCCTTCTGGAAAAAGCTGAGGACCCAGGGCTGATCCTTGTTAGGGAAGGAAGGCCTTACCTCTTTACAGAGAGGAGTCCTTCCTGTACACTTGGGCTGCTGGTAACTCTTTGGTAAGGCTCGATAGCTGGAGCCCAATCGTTTACAAGAAGCATAATCTATCTCCATAGCAATGCCCTCTGTAGCTCGTTCCTTTGGATAAGTTTCCAGATGTACAGACTCCTTATAGCCCAGAAAGTTTTTAAACCAATTAAACAACTCAGGGAATTTCCTGAAGAATCAAACCAAAAAGTGACAAGCAATTAGGGGCATGATGCAGTTATTCTGAGGTATGACTACTACCACCTGGTTTTGGATCAGAAATCTGCTACCACGGACAAATTATTTCCTGCCTAAGAAGAACTGCTTCTGAGCATTTGGTTTCCCCTTTTTCTAATAAAATACTCTCAGATCAGTTAAAGTGGTGATAAAAGAGTTGTACCGAAACCAGGCAAAATAACAAACCATTCTTTTGATCAAGAATATTGCTTTAGGCCGGGCGCAGTGGCTCACGTCTATAATCCCAGCACTTTGGGAGGCCGAGGCGGGCGGATCACGAGGTCAGGAGATCAAGATCATCCTGGCTAACATGGTGAAACCCCGTCTCTAATAAAAATACAAAAAAATTAGCCAGGTGTGGTGGCGGTCGCCTGTAGTCCCAGCTACTCGGGAGGTGGAGGTAGGAGAATGGTGTGAACCTGAGAGGCGGAGCTTGCAGTGAGCCGAGACTGCACCACTGCTCTCCAGCCTGGGTGACAGAGTGAGACTCCATCTCAAAAAAAAAAAAAAAAGAAAAGAAAAAGAATATTGCTTTAATGTTCACATAATTCTTAGGCTGTCAAATATAGTAAAGATTCCAGGCTCGGCGTGGTGGCTCACGCCTGTAATCCCAGCACTTTGGGAGGCCGAGGCAGGTGGATTACCTGAGGTCAGGAGTTCTAGACCAGCCTGGCCAACATGGTAAAACCCCCATCTCTACTAAAAAAAGTACAAAAATTAGCCGGGTGTGTGGTGACAGTAGGTCGAAGTAGGAGAATCGCTTGAACCCAGGAGGCAGAGGTTGCAGTGAGCCAAGATTGCGCCATCACACTCTAGCCTGGGGAACAAGAGTAAGACTTCGTCTCAAAGAAAAAAAAAAGAAATAATAATAATAATAATAATGATAATAATTTTTTAAAAAAATTCCAGAACTCTGGGAGAGATTTTTCTTGATAAACATCCAGCACTGGTCAAAAGATCAGGAAACCACTAGTCTTGGCCATTAGTCAATAAATACTTAATGCCCTCACTATTTTCTCATCTCTAGAGTTGGACTAGAAGACTTCTTAGGACTCTTTTGGCACTAACATTTGAGTCAACTGACCTATCTCAAGTAAATTAACTTTGCCTATCACATACTGTCACAAATCAAATATTACCTGGCCTCCATATCATGAATCAGGGCTGAGCCCCTCACTTCACTTACCCCAGGAAAGGAGAAACTAGTTGCACAAGTTCAGCACGAGAGATCACCTCCTGGTTAAAAATAACAAGACAGCGCAGGAAATTTTCATAGGCTTCTGCACTCCGAAGAGCCTTTCGGACCTTATGGAGACAACAGGAAGAAAAACAGTTTTTGTTTTTCTTAAAGTGGGGAATTGAAAAGGGCCTTGCTCTGTCACCTAGGATGGAGTGCAGTGGTGTAATCTCAGCTCACTGCAGCCTCCCACCCTCAACCTCCCAAAGAACTGGGACTACAGGTGTGAGCCACCATGCCTGGCTAATTTCTAAATTTTTTGTAGAGATGAGGTCATATATGGCCCAGGCTGTCCTGTCATTAGTTTTTAAAAATTGGGGAAATCTGTGGCTGCGCGTGGTGGCTCATGCCTATAATCCCAGCACTTTGGGAGGCCAAGGTGGGTGGATCACTGGAGGCCAGGACTTCGAGAATAGACTGGACAACATGCTGAAACCCTGTCTCTACTAAAAATACAAAAATTAGCCAGGCATGATGGCACATGCCTCTAATTCCAGGTACTCGGGTGGCTGAGTGAAACATGAGAATCACTTGAACCCGGGAGGCAGAGGTTGCAGTGAGCTGGGATAATGCCACTGTACTCCAGCGTGGGTGACAGAGCAAGACGCTGTCTCATAAGTAAAAAAATAAAATAAAAATGGGAAATTTGAACTGATATTTTATGATGCTAAGTAATCAATGTTAGTTTTTTTAGATGTGACGATGATTATGTTTGCAAAAAGGAGGTTTTTTTTGGTTTTGTTTTGTTTTTTAAACGCAGTCCAGCTCTGTTGCTCAGGCTGAAGTGCAGTGGTGCGATCTCAGCTCACTGCAACCTCTGCCTCCTGGGTTCAACCAATTCTCCTGCCTCAGCCTCCTAAGCTGGGATTGATTACAGGCATGTGCTGCTACACCCAGCTAATTTTTGTATTTTTAGTAGAGACGAGGTTTCACCATATTGGCCAGGGTAGTCTCAAACTCCTGACCGTAAGTGATCCACCCATCTTCACCTCCCAAAGTGCTGGGATTATAGGCATGAGCCATCGTACCTGGCCACAAAAAGGAGTCATTTTTAAAAGAAACTTACTAAAATATGTATGGATGAAATAATATATCTGCAATTTGTCTCCAAATAAACTGGGATGGGTGGGAATATATATGAAACAAACACACCGGCTAGGATTGGGAACTGTAAAAGCTGGATGGTAGGTACGTGAGGAATCATTTTACTACTCTCTTTACGCATGTTCAAAATTTTCCAGCTGGGCACGGTGGCTCACGCCTATAATCCCAGCACTTTGGGAGGCTGAGGAGGGTGGATCACCTGAGGTCAGGAGTTCAAGACCAGCCTGGCCAACATAATGAAACACCATTCTACTAAAAAAAAAAAAAAAAAAATTAGCTTGGCGTGGTGGCGGGCGCCTATAGTCCCAGCGACTCGGGAGGCCGAGGCAGGAGAATCGCTTGAACCCAGGAGGCAGAGGTTGCAGTGAGCCGAGATTGTGCCACTGCACTCCAGCCCAGGCAATAAGAGTGAAACTCCGTCTTAAAAAAAAAAAAAAGAAAAAAAAAATTACCGTAGTAACAATTTAAAAAATGAGATCTCGGAGTACACCTTCTCATATGCTTGATTCTCCAGACCATATCAGAATTACCCCGGCTTTTGTTGCCTCTTTTTTTTTTTTTTTTTTTTGAGACAGAGTTTCACTATTGTTGCCTGGGCTGGTGTGCAATGGCGTGATCTCGGCTCACTGCAACCTCCGCCTCCCAGGTTCAAGCAATTCTCCTGCCTCAGCCTCCCGAGTAGCTGGGATTATAGGCGTCTGCCACAATGCCCAGCTAATTTTTTTTTTTTTGTATTTTTAGTAGAGAGGCAGTTTCACCATGTTGGCCTTAAACTCCTGACCTCAGGTGATCCACCCACCTTGGCCTCCCGAAATGCTGGGATTACAGGCGTGAGCCACTGTGCCCAGCCTGTTGCCTCTCTTAACACATGTTTATAGCAAGAATCTTTGCCAAGATTGTTTTAAACTCTGGTAATCTGGAATAATGCTCTCTTAAGATACTTCTGTCCTCTGATCTGGTCTTTTCTTCCTCTATTTACAGTATTGAGCATCTTAATACCAAAAACCCAAAAATGATCAATGGCATAGACAAAGCAAAACTAGCCTAGCCAGATTACCAATCTGGGGCTTCAGTTCCAAAGTAAATATTTAGCACTGTGATCCTTTGGTGAAGACCACAGACTGCCACCAAACCAAGTGGCTTACCAGCAACCCCTGCTCCAGACTTCCGTATGCTTTTCGTTAACTATTCATCAGTAGACACTATATGGAATCTAGACTTTTAAAGCTAAAGATAAAAGAGCACTGTACCTGTTATACTGTATACCCTATTTACCTTTACTTTTTATTAGCTTTTAAACATACACAAAAGTAGACAGAAATATAACAAACCTATGTACTCAACCCTAACCTCAATGATCTATAGTATATTTTGTTTCATCTATACTCATTTCTCCTACCACTGCATTTTAAACCAAATTCCAGACATTTCATCTAGATATAGTATATATGTTTAAGAAAAAGTACTAAGAAAATGCTATTAAAGGACTGGGCGCAGTGACTCATACCTGTAAAACTAACACTTTGGGAGGCCAAGGCAGGCAGATCACCTAAGGTCAGGAGTTCCAGACGGCCTGGCCAACAGAGTGAAACCCTGTCTCTACTAAACATACAAAAATTAGCTGGGTGTGGTGGTGGGCACCTATAATCCCAGCTACTCGGAAGGCTGAGGAAGGAGGAGTGCGTGAACCTGGGGGGTGGAGGTTGTGGTGAGTCAAGATGGCGCCATTGTACTCCAGCCTCAGCAATGGAGTGAGACTGTCTCAAAAAAAACCATTACTCTTAGAAATTAACTTATTTTCAGAAGATTCCTTAAGGCAAGGCATGGTGGCTCACGCCTGTAATCTCAACACTTTGGGAGGCCAATGCTGAGGCTAAAGGAGGAGGACTGCCTGAGCCCAGGTGTCTGAGACCAGCCAGGGCAAAACAGTGAGACCCCCCCCTCTCCAAAAAAATTTTAAACATTAGCTGAGTGTGGTGGTGTGTACCTGTAAGTCCCAGCTACTCAGGAGGGTGAGAAGGATCACTTGAGCCCAGGAGTTCCAGGCTGTAGTAAGCTATGAAAGCACCACTGAGTTCCAGCCTGGGTGACAGAGCGAGACCATCTCTTAAATTAAAAAGGCCAGGTGTAGTGGCTCACACCTGTAATCCCAGCACTTTGGGAGGTGAAGGTGGGCGGATCACCTGAGGTCAGGAGTTCAAGACCACCCTGGCCAACACAGTGAAACCCCATCTCTACCAAAAATATAAACATTAGCCGGGCGTTGTGGCAGGCGCCTGTAATGCTAGCTACTTGGGAGGCTGAAGCAGGAGAATCGCTTGAACCCAGGAGGTGGAGGTTGCAGTGAGCTAAGATCACACCACTTTACTCCAGCCTGGGCAATAACAGTGAGACTCCGTCTATAAAAAAAAACCCAAAAATGTAAAAAAGATTCCTTAATAGCATCTAATATTGAGTCTGTACTAAGTTCAATTGTCTAATTAATATCTTAAAAATTGACTATTGGCCAGGTGTGGTGGCTCACACCTGTAATCCCAGCACTTTGGGAGGCTGAGGTAGGTGGATCACTTGAGGTCAGGAGTTCAAGACTAGTCTGGCCAACGTGGTGAAACCCTGTCTCTACTAAAAACACAAAAATCAGCTGGGCACAGTGGCAGGCGCCTGTAGTCCCAGCTGTTTGTGAGGCTGACGCTGGAGAATCGCTTGAGCTGGGGAGGCGGTGAGCCAAGATTGCACCATTGCACTCCAAGCTGGGCAACAGAGCAAGCTCTGTCTCAAAAATAAAAATAAAAATAAACTGACGTTTAAATGCAGAATCCAAAGTCTGCATGTCACATTTGGCTTATATATTTCTTAATTCTTAATTTACAACAGCTCCCCTTCCCCACCCTTTTCTTGACATTCATTGGTTGTGATCTAGACTTCTACACTTGTCTAAAAGCACCAACCACCCAAGCAGACTTTGGTAATGGTTCACATCAGAGCTAAGAACTCAACACTCTTGCAGGATTCTCCTGCAAAAAGCTCACACAGGCACGGCAGACAGAAAGAGATCAGGAGATACCAATCAAGGAGATGTTAAATCATCTGCCCTTCTGCAAAACCCAAGAGGCACAAAATAGAGTCAATCACCACAGATCAATCCAGGTTGATTTCTACTAGTGAGAAGTCCAACAGTTCCTTAAAGTCCAACAGTTCCTTGAAGTCCATCAAGTTGACTCCAAGGAGCAAATCACACTTAAGTTTATGTGGCCAAACTAAGGCACTACGCAACATCATTTATGCCAATAATCTCAACTCTGGCTGCTCATTAGAATCACCTGGGTAGCTTTGAAAACATGCAAGTAAATCACAATTCCCCTGAATGCTATATATATGCATGCTACAAATAACTATTACAGCAATAAGATTACAAGTCATCTTAAATCCTCAAAAATTGGTACAGGCACTGGTACTACCTGCCACACAGACCCGGATATCTACAACAGCGAGCCCCAAACATCTTTCAAGAGAAACATAATACATTTTCTAAAAATCTGTCTTCTGCCCCAAACTGCTTCATAAAACCAAAGCAAACAATGCTACCATTTTTCTAGCTATGCTAATAGTACTAGCAAACTCAAAGGACTCACAACTGGGAAACTATGTTAAAAAACAGAAAGCCCTAATTAGTTTGACACCTTTAAAACAAAACCTTTTGGGGGATAAGATGATTTTCTTTTGGCATTAACAGGCACTATCAAATCTAACTCATCCATTACTCACCTTATCGAAAAATAACGATTCTGTTCCACCACCATGTTTGCTGGCATCTGCCATAGAAGAATCCTTTAGATTGAGCAGTTTGGGTTTCTTCTGCAAAAGAAAGATACAAACATGTGAGATTCAAAGAGTGGTTTTCTCTGAATTTTATTTTTGTCTGTTCAATGGTTTCAACACTGAAACCACTGCTGATTAATAATTTGAAACAAATGAGAGAACTCTAACCAACTCACTCCATACCCTCTAAGATTTCTACTCATAAATGGTTTCAACACTGAAACCACTGCTGATTAATAATTTGAAACAAATGAGAGAACTCTAACCCACTCACTCCATACTCTCTAAGATTTGTACTCATATTTTCTATTTCAGTTTGCCTGTTAAGTTTCTTTCTCCAACAGAGGTTCAAAGATCATTCTACCCCGAAATGTTTTCTCCAAAAATCATCATGACATTACTGTGACAAACTTTTAGATCAGCCTTACTTTTTCTAGGGGCCCAAAGTGACTTCATTTAGACTCTAATGCCACTGTTTTGTTCTCCTACCAGTTGAGGGAGAAGAGGCTGTTTGTAAAAAGAGCTGGTGCACGTGGCCTGAAATTGACAGAAATCAATCTTTAACCCTGAATAATATTTCAATTAAAAATTTACTTAAAAAGCATAATTTGCTGGGCATGGGGGCTCACGCCTGTAATCCCAGCACTTTGGGAGGTCAAGGTGGGCAGATCATGAGGTCAAGAGATTGAGACCATCCTGGCCAACATGGTGAAACCCCGTTTCTACTAAAAGTACAAAAAAAATCAGCTGGGCGTGGTGGTGTGCGCCTGTGGCTGAGACTACTCAGGAGGCTGAGACAGGAGAATCGCTTGAACCCGGGAGGCTCCATCTCAAAAAAAAAAGCATAATTTTTCTAATAGAAGAAATAACTATCTTGCCAGAAATATCCCCTCAGACTAATTTAATATTGTTCTTTTAAAGGGAACCAACAGGCCATGATATAATCCTGTCAAGCAAGAAGTTACTTTTGAAATCCACCACTTACTCTCTACGAAGAAATGCACAAACTTGGTGAGAAATAGCACATTTACCTTGGCTATCTCTGAGTATACTTTCTTAAGAGCCGCAGCCTCTGCTTACACTGCCTATGCAGAAAGTAGGTGGAGAATTGTAAGCCCCCACTATATTCTTTCCACCTGTAGGTAATCAAGAGTGGGCGGACGTAAATCCAAGCATGGAGTGTATCTACTGAGCTGATTCTTGCTACCCATGTAACTAATTCTCTTTACTGAAGTGAAGAAATAGAAACCATTATTATGTTCAACTTGATTTCAAAAGAAACCATGACAAACACTAATGAAAAAGGATACTTCAAAAGTGTCAGTAACACCTAGTATGTGAGACCTTGTAGTCAGTCACTTACTATTTATCAGTCACCTCTTACTATTAGAGGATAGAAACACCTCTTACTATTAGAAACTTTTGTCATTATTTAATTCTGCAGACACATCTATCTCTTCCATATTACATATTGCTTTGAAATTCACTGAAGAATTCAACATTCAATACATATAACTAGCCCTCTCCCTATCATAGCTGTGTTACATCAAAGAAGGGAGCAAGCTGTGCTTTCTGCAGACAGACCATCAGTGTTAAATGTAATAAAAAACATTATGTAATGGATTACTAATAGGAGTTTAAGACTTCCCTATGCTACAGCCCAAAGGTCCTGCCTTGGAGATTAGATGATACAGATAAGATCTGGTAACCCAACAAAGAACTCTGAGCAGGACAGGGTTCTAGACCAAAGAGACCTCAAAAAGCACACGCACTCTACTCACAAGAGGACCTCAGAGATCATTTATTTCTGAAATAATTCTCAAACTCAAGAATGTTCTTTCTTAACACAAGGCAGATTTAAAGCATCAAATAAGAAGGGGCCAGGCACGGTGGCTCATGCCTGTAATTCCAGCACTTTGGGAGGCCAAGGCGGGTGGAACTCCTGACCTCAGGAGTTCAAGACCAGCCTCGCCAACATGGCGAAACTTCATCTCTACTAAAAATGCAAAAATTAGCTGGGTGTGGTGGCACACGCCTGTAGTCCCAGTTACTCAGGAGGCTGAGGCAGGAGAACGGCTTGAACCGAGGTTGCAGTGAGCCGAGATCATGCCACTGCACTCCAGTCTGGGTGACAGAGCGAGACTCTGTCTCAAAAAAAAAAGAAGTAAAAAAAATTTTAAGTATTGGAAATTCTTAGTAGCAACCAAAACATTAAAGAAATGGCAGCTCATTGCAAAGAAGATAATAAAGAATTCAAAAAAGTACAGTAATCCAAGCAATCAATGTTATTCTAATACTCTTTTGTAAAGCCAGATAAACTTTGCACTGAGTTTCTGTGACACATACTAACTTGCTCCAAATATCAAGGACCCAACTGTTAACGCACTTAAGAACACGTGACCACCCCTAGCGTACCTCTCCCTCAGAATTGCTTGTGAGTGTCAAAATGAGCAGCTGCTGCCCATTCTCACCTTAACTGGAGGCGTGGTTCCTGTAGGGTGTCTGCGGATCTGGCAGCCATTCTGGCTGGGTCTCTGCGGCTTGTTGTTCAGTTGGGGCTTCTTGACAGTGCCTCCATGATCATTTCTCACAGAATCAACCTTCTCAGCAGTTGTTTTGCTTAAAAGCTGATTAAGACACATGAAAGAGATTAATGCTCTTATCAAAGCAAACAAATATCATCTAGGAAAAGTCCCCTTCTGAGCACAGTTTTCCAACTTCTCTAAGATAATAATAATAAATAGTGTAATTCTTACAAAAAAAAAACATACCACGGAGCTGTTGGCATCTGGTAGGAATTGTCCAAACTCTGACAACAAATCTTCCTGGTTTTTAAAGAGACGAGCAACCTGGGCATACACCTCCTGCTCTGTCAACGCTGGAGTGTAGTTTCCTCCAGCTTCCTTGGCATTTCTCTGCTCTTTCTGAGGAATTGCAAATGAAGAGATCACATTAAAGGGCTACTGTTTTGAGTCGCTCATCTTTGCACACTTTCTGGAATCACTGTTATCTATTTAGGCTGCATGTAAGAAGAAAGTCTATGTTCTCAGCACCTGTTCTGACCACAAACGAAAATTTCAAGTTGAGAAAAAAGTGCAAGATGGTGGATGACAATTCCTTTCAAAATTAGGGTAGTAAATTTTTTTGAGATGGAGTTTCACTCTTGCTGCTCAGGCTGGAGTGCACTCATCTCGGCCTCCCAAAGTGCTGGGATTACAGGTGTGAGACACCATGCCCGGCCTAGGGCAATAAATATTAATGCCCAGGGGACCACTACCAACTGATAAAACCTTAGAAATTTCTCCTCCTCCTACTGTAGATTAACTAGACTAAATAAGTCACCATCTAACTGTCCCAGATAAAACAGAGCTTCATTTCATGGGAGAGTGACTAAAAATCCTGACTGAGGCCAGGCGCAGTGGCTCACACCTATAATCCCAGCACTTTGGGAGGCCATGGCGGGCAGATCACCTGAGGTCAGGAGTTTGAGACCAGCCTGGCCAATATATTGAAACCCCATCTCTACTAAAAATACAACAAATCACTTGAACCCAGGAGGTGGAGGCTGCAGTGAGCCGACATTGCACCATTGCACTCCAGCCTAGGCAAAAAGAGCAAAACTCTGTCTTAAAAAAAAATCCTAACTGAATGTTGCAGGGCAATCAAGTCAGGCAAATAAAACTGGCTTTATAGCATGGGTGTGGTGGCTCACACCTGCAATCCCAGCACTTTAGGAGGCCGAGGCAGGCGGATCACAAGGTCAGGAGTGCGAGACCAGCCTAGCCAACATAGTGAAATCCCATCTCTACTAACAATACAAAAAAGTAGCTGGGCATGGTGGCAGGTGCCTGTAATCCCAGTTACCAGGGAGACTAAGGCAGGAGAATCACTTGAACCTGGAGGCGGAGGTTGCAGTGAGCCGAGATCGCACCACTGCACTCCAGCCTGGGTGACAGTGCAAGACTCCCTCTCAAAAAACAAACAAAAACACTGGCTTTATAAACACGCATGGTAGTTTCTAACTGGCTAATTTCCAGTACGAATTAATGGACACAATAATGGTTACTTAAGTTGTTCTTTGACTAGATGGCCTGATTAAGACAAGCTGAATGGACACTCTTCTTACCTGATATGTGTGCAAAATCTCCAGGAATGCTTTGTAGATGTCTGGTTGGCCCTGGAATCTGTTCTTGATCTTATTAACATAGTTGATGGCATGATTAAACTCCACAGGTTGATTGTTCTGCAAGGATGGGGCCGTTCCCAATGAGATTGTCACTGGTGTGTGAGGCTGGACCGGCGGAGAACGTGGGGATGCATACGGTGGAAGTGGGGGAGTCTGCTGACTGGCAGGAGTATGTGCTTGTAGTTGGGAGGGCTAAAAAGAAAAAAAGTCTTTATTCTCCTCAGATGCATAGATGAGTTGATAGAAGGAAAGTTCAAACTGAAGAGAAACAAAGTGTCAACGTATATCCTTTATTTACTCACTCAGGCCAGGCCATTTTAGTCCAACACAAATCAAACTGGGCAACAGTGGGAGTTGTAGAGAGTTTCAAACATGCTGATACAAATATCTCAGTCTCACATTTTCTAAATAAAATCTTAAAACTGGAGCCATCTCCAATTACAGTGAAGAATTTTTCATATGCAATGTTTTAGCTTAGTAGCTCAACAAGTACACATAGAAAAAATCTCATTCTACACAGCCTTTTGATGTCAACAAAAAGACAACACCTCAATTGTTGCAGCAGCTCCACAGTCTTCTATGCCAACTCTGTCCTATAGAACTGAGATGATGGAAATGTCCTTTATTTGCACTGTCTTAAATATACAGCCACTAGCCACATGTGGTTACTGAGCTCTTGAAAGCTAGTGCAAATGAAAAACTCATTTTAATTTAAATTTAAATAGTGCTATGTGGCTAGTGGCTACTGTGTCAGACAGTGTGGTTCTAGACCAAGAACACCCCATCTTCATCATCATCACCATCACTGTTCATTAGATCTTCTACTTAGCTTGATATAATCTGGTAAGTGAAATAACTTTCATAAAATAACCATGTGGGCAGTAGCACAATCTGACCATAAGAGGATGGTTTCTGTCTGTGCTATCAACTACTACTACACAAAGTCACCACCTGTTGGGATGTTCATGGTTTTATAAGCAGAAACTGTAAAGAGAAAGACCTTGAAAGTTGTTGCTGTGTTGATTTAAATAGATATCTAAGTGGTGTGTAAATGTGAACCATGTTATAGTGAAGTGACTACTGCATTTTTCTCTGATGAAATCTTTGTAACCTTGTGTCTCAGTATCTAAGTCTTATATAAAGGGGAAATGTCAAAGGAAGGTACTTTCTAGGGATGCATTCACATTGATGCAATATTTTCCAAGTGCTCACCTTGCTGACTTTGGCAGGTGGGGGCTGAGGAGCTGGCTGGGCAGGAGCTGGGGCTGACTGGGTTGAAGGCTGGGAAGGATGTTGGGGTGGTGGTTGAGGCTGGGGCTGGATGCCATGGGTGGGAATCTGATGAACCTGGCCAGGAGTTGTCACATTCACCATGTCATTGGTCTGCACCTCAATTTTGTAGCCAGGGGGCAAGAAGGTGTTGAATCCCATTATCAGATCGGGGTGGCCTTTGAATAGCTGGGACACACGACTAATCACTCCTGGGGTGTCGATGCTGATAAAAAAACAAAAAGAAAAGTGATGAACTGTAAGCTTGACAAACACCCTGGTCATAAAAAATTTCATGTTTCTTTTTTCTTTTGAGATGGAGTCTCACTCTGTCACCCAGACTGGAGTGTAGTGGTGCGATCTTGGGATCCTGGCTCACTGCAACCTCGGCCTCCCAAGTTCAAGTGGTTCTCCTGCCTCAGCCTCCCAAGTAGCTGAGATTACAGGCATGCGCCACCACACTCGGCTGATTTTTGTATTTTTAGTAGAGATGGGGTTTCACCATGCTGGCCAGGCTGGTCTCGAACTCCTGACCTCAGGTGATCCGCCCACCTCAGCCTCCCAAAGTGCTGGGATTACAGGCATGAGCCACCTCACTCAGCCAAAATTTCACTTTCTACTAGGTTTTCTCTAAACAGGAAAACAGATAATCTACGCATTTTAAAATTAACACACAAAGAACTGTGAGACTCAAAGATACTCGGCCACAATTTTTTTTTTTTTTTGAAACAGAGTCTCATTCTGTTGCCCAGACTGGAATGCAGTAGCGTAATCTTGGCACACTACGGCCTCCGCCTCCCAGGTTCAAGCAATTCTCCTGCCTCAGCCTCCCATGTAGCTGGGATTACAGGCACCCATTACCATGCCCGGCTAATTTTTGTAGTGGTCAAAATTCTGAACAGAATATATGTTCATGGTAATAATCCTACCAAGCAGATACTCAGACAATACATAGAAAGCGACATATCCCAAACAAGATCCACTCTTTGATATATCAGTATATATCATTTCAGCACAAATCTACATTGTTCAGATGAGTTACAACAGTGAACCATGAGTACAACAGTTTACAACAGTGAACCATGCCAGAATATAAGGGTATCTAAATCAATTCAGAAACCAAGTAGCCTAAATCACTACCAGTGCTACTTCCCTGATTGAGATAAAGCACTGAAAAACTTTAGTTAACAAAAATTTACCAATAAGGATAAAACAGTCTAGTGGCCATAATTTCCATCAATAAAGGAATGCATAAAATAAAGGCATGATTTTGAAAATTCAGCCGCAGAAAGGAGCATCCTTTATCTTCCAGTAAATAAACTATCTTCTCCTTTCCAAAATCAATATGCCAGATACAAAGCTTGAGTACAATCACACATCTTTTACCTCTGAGATTTAAATTCCTTCATGATGTCAAGGAAATCATTGTAGACCTGAGGCTGACTACCAAATTGCAGCTTCACCTGGTCAAGATAAGACAGCGCATCCTCCACCTGAGGCAGGGATAAATATCAAGGTTATAAAAAGAAAGTAAACTCACAATTACAAAAAAAAAAATTATTTATGCCTAAGTATGCTTAACACAGTAAATAAAAATATATTAAATATATACTTAAAAGTTAGTATAGATGTCAGTAATAAACTCAAGCTTAAAATAATAATCAACTCATAAAATCTGTAGCCTTGGCTTGGATAATTTTGAACAGAATGATCAGTAAAGAAAAATTACAATGATATGTCATTTATTCATTAATTCATTTCACAAGTATCTACTAAACTGCAACATGCCAGGCCCAATGTGAGTGCCAAGGATTCAATGACAAATAATTTGTAGCCCCTCGTCTACAGACGTTTGTATGTATGTAGTCAGGAATCATAACACAGCGGGTAACCCAGTAACACTCAATGCCTGGAGATGACATGGGAAGGACACGTCTTCCCCACCAAAAAAAGTGAGGCTTCCCTAGGAGGTAATATATAAACTGAGACCTAAAGATGAGTATAAGCTAGCAAAAGTAAAGACCAGTGAAAAAAATCAAAGGCAGCAGCATGGGCAAAATCCTAGACAGGATACGATATGGGATATTTAGAAATCTGAAAAGTTTAGTTTGGCTGGAGGATCTGTAGTGAAGAGGAGCACTGGAAGGAAAAGTAACAAGATGAGACAGAAAAAAAAGCAGGATCTAGATTCTGAAAGGACTTGTAAATCTTGTGAAAAAGCAATTTAGATTTTTATCATCTGCATTTTCATGTACGCAATTCGACTGCAGTGTTGAGAAAAAATTGGCACAAGAGCAGAAAAGACTGAAAGGAGGTAGGAAGACCAGTTATGCTACAAGAATAACTGAACAACTCATGTGAAAACAGTGGCTTGAATTATAGTACTGGCCCAGAACAAGAGAGACAACTGCATAGATAAAACAGCTTGTTGGGTAGCAGAAGTGACAGGATTGAGTGAGTGACTGAATAGGGGAGCTAAGAGAGAGCCAGCATTCAAAAGTGATCCACCACAGAGCACTGTAAGGAAGAAGAGGCCAGAGTGACTATCGGACAGATCAAAGCTCACATACCACTGCATCCTGCACCCAGCACTTACATCCTTCCGCATCACCACCACACCCAAGAGAAAGCCTGAAGGGGATGCCAAAGGAGATACAGCCAAGGTGAACAACGACCCAGAGAAGATCTGCAACGTTGTCTGTTAAACCTGCTCCTCCAAAGCCAGAGCCCAACACTAAAGAGGCCCCTGCAGGCCGGGCGCGGTGGCTCACACCTGTAATCCCAGCACTTTGGGAGGCAGAGGCGGGAGGCTCATCTGAGGTCAGGAGTTCAAGACCAGCCTGACCAACATGGAGAAACCCATCTCTACTAAAAATACAAAAATTAGCCAGGCATGGTGGTGCATATCTGTAATGCCAACTACTTGGGACGCTGAGGCAAGGGAATCACTTGAACCCAGGAGGTGGAGGTTGTGGTGAGTCGAGATCATGCCATTGCACATCAGCCTGGGCAAGAGCGAAATTCGGTCTCAAAAAAAAAAAAAAAAAAAAGTTCCCTGCAAAGGAGAGCGAGGAGGTACCCAAAGGGAAAAAGGAAAATGCTGACACTGGCAGGGAAGGGATTAACCTTGCAGAAAATGGAGATGCCAAAACAGACCAGGCAGAGAAAGCTGAAGGTACTGGAGATGCCAAGTGAAATGTGTGCATTTTTGGTAACTGTGTACTTCTAGTAACCATAAAATTTGAACTATAAAGTTATGAAGTTTGTAAATTTCGAAATACCATTGTTTAAATCAAGATTTTTAAAAATGCAGAATTTTGTTTTGCTTTTTCTAAAGCTGTGTTGTTAGCACACAGAACACTTCATTGTTGTTTTGGAGGGAAGAATCACAGGTCAGTAGAATGTCTTTGAAGCTGGACTGATGTGGGGAAAACACCTTTCCCTTCTAGTTTTGAGAGACTTCCTCTTGGCTTATAGGAGAAGAAATTCCCTGACTTTATTTATGTATTTATGTAGAGATGGAGTTTTGCTATTGTTGCCCAGGCTGGAGTGCAGTGGTGCAATCTCGGATCACTGTAACCTCTGCCTCCCAGGTTCAAGTGATTCTCTTGCCTCGGCCTCCTGAGTAGCTGCGGTTACAGGCGCCCTCCACCATGCCTGGCTAATTTTTGTATTTTTAGTACAGACGGGATTTCACCACATTGGCCAGGCTGGTCTCGAACTCCTGACCACAAGTGATCCGCCAGTCTCGGCCTCCCAAAGTCCTGGGATTACAGGCATGAGCCACCATACCCAGCCTAGATTCCCTGACTTTTGACACACACGGCCACCTTGGCCCAAACACCTTGTGCGATGGAAAAACAAATTCATTTTTACATCCTGTTCTCCCTTCCCACCTTCACAGACTTAACTCCCTTATACCCAGACACCTGTTGGGACCTAACCCCCAGTAATTGGTTACCAGTGTGTGTCAGGCAGTCAAACTTTCCAGTGATGCCACTGAAATGGCAGCCCTCAAAAGAGCAGTGGTTCCTTTTCTAGACTGTGGATCTTCAGATAAGTACTGCCATTTTCATTTCACTTCCTGAAAGTCAGGGTCGACTTGTGAAAAGTTGTTAAACAACACGCTAAATGTGAAATGTCAACCTTCACTCTAAACTTGCCCTGTTCAGAGCATCACATGAAGAATTCACTGGGTTTTATAGTGGCTTTTCGTTTTTTTTTTTTGGTAGTTCATTGTTAAGGATTGTCCATGTCCTGCCTGAAATACCATGACTGTTTATGGAAAGTATCTTTAAAGCCGGATACAGTTTGGCCTGGGGAGAAAAAAAAGTGACCTATCACAAAGAAGAACAGGTTGGAAAGGTTAAGCTATGAGTCTGATTTAGGACACAGACACCCAAAAGAAATCCCCACTAGGTGTTTCCTATTTACTCTGAGATGAGTAAGTTTTTTTGGTGGTTTAATTGAAGCCTAAATATTTAAAATTATACAAAATATCAGGTTTAAGAAATTTCAGGAATAAACATTTGATGTGATTTAAGCCAGTCTTTTTCTTTTTTTTTGAGATGGGAGTCTCGCTTTGTCTCCCAGGCTGGAGTGTAATGGTGCAATCTCGGATCACTGCAACTTCTGCCTCCTAGGTTCAAGTGATTCTCCTGTCTCAGGCTCCTGAGTAGCTGGGATTCCAGGCTCATGTCACCACATCCAACTAATTTTTTTTTGTATTTTTAGTAGAGATGGGATTTCACCACGTTGGCCAGGCTAGTCTTGAACTCCTGACCTCAACTGATCCGCCCACCTCGGCCTCCCAATGTGCTAGGATTACACGCGTGAGCCACCACACCTGGCTAGGCATAGATAGTCTTTTGATTTGTTGCAAAATGGAACACTTACATTCAAATCAATCAGTAACTGGTGCTATGGTCTGAATGTGTCCTGCAAAATTCTTACATGGAAACTTAATCACCAATATGATGATATTAAGAAGTGAGGCCTTCAGAAAGTGATTGTGGAGCCCTCATGAATGGGATTAGGGACCTTATAAAAGGGCTGGAGTGAACCAGTGTTGGTCCCTTTGGCCCTTCTCCCTTCCACAGTGTTAGGACACAGCTTTCAGGCACCATCTTGGAAACAGAGTTCAGGCCCTCACCAGACACCAAACCGGCACCTTGATTTTATTTTATTATTTTATTTCATTATTTATTTTATTTTTTGAGATGAAGTCTTGCTCTTGTCACCCAGGTTGGAGTGCAAAGGCGCGATCTCAGCTCAATGCAACCTCTGCCTCCCGGGTTCAAGCAATTGTCCTGCCTCAGCCTCCTGAGTAGCTGGAATTATAGGCGCCTGCCACCACACCTGGCTAATTTTCGTATTTTTAGTAGAGACGGGGTTTCACCATGTTGGCCAGGCTGGTCTCAATCTCCTGACCTCGTGATCTGCCCACCTCAGCCTCCCAAAGTGCTGGGATTACAACAGGCGTGAGCCACCACGTCCGGCCTATTTATTTATTTTGAGACATGGTCTCACTCTGTCACCCAGGCTGGAGTGCAGTGGTATAATCTCAGCTCACTGCAACCTCCGCCTCCTGGGTTCAAGCGCTTCTCGTGCCTCAGCCTCCAGGAGTAGCTGGGATTACAGGTATCTGCCACCATGCCCACCTTATTTTTTTGTATTTTCAGTAGAGACAGGGTTTTACCATGTTGGCCAGGTTGGTCTTGAACTCCTGACCTCAAATGATCTGCCCACTTCAGCCTCCCAAAGTGCTGGGATTACAGGGGTGAGCCACCGTGCCCGGCCAGCACCTTGATTTTAGATTTCCCAGCCCTCAGAACTTCTCCAGAACTGTGATAAATAAAATTCTATTATTTAGAAATAGATTATCTAGTCTCAGGTATTTTGTTATAGCAGCACTAATGGATTGAGACAAATAGTAGCTTTTTTTTTTTTCTTTTTGAGACGGAGTCTTGCTCTGTTGCCCAGGCTGGAGTGCAGTGGCACTTTCTCAGCTCACTGCAAACTTCATACCACTCTCCTGCCTCAGGCTCCCAAGTAGCTGGGACTACAGGCGCCTGCCACCATGCCTGGCTAACTTTTTTTGTATTTTCAGTAGAGATGGGTTTCACTGTGGTAGCCAGGATGATCTCAATCTCCTGACCTCGTGATCCACCCGCCTTGGCCTCTTAAAGTGCTAGGATTACAGGCATGAGCCACCACGCCTGACCCCAAGACAAATGGCTCTTTAAGAGTTCTTCAGAGTTCCATTATGGCCATGGGTTAATCAGTGTTTCAGTGTTGCTAGAAATCAGATTGTATACTTGTTCAATACCCACTTGTTTGATGGTTAGTTTTTCTATACAAATATTATGACAATTTCTGTTGAAATTCAATGGACTATTTTAATTCATATTCTGAACTTTCCATACTAAAATATTTCATTAATGACCAAGTTAAGTGAACACAAAATGCAGTAAGTTTGCAAAAGGAACCAAGACTTTGGAAGATATTTAAGAAAAGGATGCATCAATACACAACAAAAGAAGAATTATCAGTAAGATATGGTATGGTATAAGGTAACTACTGCAGAGAAGGAAAAAAGTACAGAAACCCAAAAGAAAGCAATTATGTGTGATAGGTGTATGTCTAAAACAGAAAGGTACCGAAAGTCACAACAAACCGCTGTTTAAAAACTAGTTCTAGGCCGGGTGCGGTGGCTCACACCTGTAATCCTAGCACTCTGGGAGGCCAAGGAGGGTGGATGCCTTGAGGCCAGGAGTTTGAAAGCAACCTGGCTAACATGTCAAGACGCGTCTCTAGTAAAAAAAAAAAATACAAATATTAGGTGTGGTGGTGCACGCCTGTAATCCCAGCTATTTGGGAGACTGAGACATGAGAATCACTTGAACCCAGGCGGGGGAGGGTACAGTGAGTTGAGATGGCGCCACTGCACTACAGCCTGGGCAACAGAGTAAGACTGTCTCAAGAAAAAAAAGGTAAAATAGAAGTTTTAGAATAACCCTATGCTTTAAAAACCCTGCATGACACTCACATAATAAATAAGACACCTACAAGTAAGAATAGTGAGGAAATTATCTCATCACCCAAAGCATAGTCCAACTCTTATATAAACTCTCTTTAAATGCATGTATACAGTTCTAGGAAGCACAACTTAAAAAAAAAAAAATTGGATGTAGTTATTTAGAAGCTACAGATTTAAGGAAGCACTTGGGGAAACCCTTAGACTCTGATGATAAAGTTTCATAGCTCACTTGAACAGGGATTTACTATTAAGGCCCTGAATCTCCTGAAGTCCACAATCTTGTTGGAGAGAAAAACACAAGCAACTATAAAGAGAACTTGCTAAACATGTACCAAATATCACTGCTGCTGACATTCAATAACTAAATAACACCAAACATGCCTCAAATCGCTCAAATCCCTTATTGTCACCACCAATCTACCAAAGACAAAAAAAAAATAGACAATGTTGAGGCTTGAAATAATGTGTAAGCATTCTCACTGAACGTTTTTCTTTCTTTCTTTTTTTTTTTTTTTTTGAGATGGAGTTTCGCTCTTGTCGCCCAGACTCGAGTATAGTGGTATGATCTTGGCTCACTGCAACCTCTGCCTCCTGGCTTCAATCAATTCTCCTGCCTCAACCTCCTGAGTAGCTGGAATTACAGGCATGCGCCACCATGCCTGGCTCATTTTGTATTTTTAGTAGAGGCGTGGTTTCACCACATTGGTGAGGCTGGTCTTGAATTCCTGACCTCAGGTGATTCACCCACCTCGGCCTCCCAAAGTGCTGGGATTACAGGTGTAAGGCACCATGCCCGGCCTACAATATTGTGGAATATAAATGACTTATTGAAGTTGATTCAAATGCTTGTAATGCATTTTAAGACCGACCCAAAAATGACAGGCAATGTGGGAATACTGGGTTAAATTACATGGAGGTACAAGAAGCATTTTACCTCTCCTCATTAGAAAGGAAATTCAACAAGTTATTTTATGTAGGAATATAGTCAAGAGCTTGTGACTAAAAGAACACAGCAAGAAATCCTAACTCTATCCATGACTCACTCTATAACCCCAAATCCAAAACCCTTCCTTGTTTCCTTGCCAGTTTCCGTAAAGCAAACAAAACATAATCCATATACTTATACCAAAGAGTCCTGTGAGGAAGTGGGTAAAAACTGGTGTTGTGCTTTGATAGGGCTGATTGAAAAAGGCTATAGAAATAAATATGTTTTTGTTAGTTTAATAAGCAAGTTTATAAGCTATTTTGCAACATTAAAGCATATCTACTGTCATAGAGTGTTAATACAGAATTAAATCACATGCAACCAAGTTTTAAAAAAAATATTCTCAGGACTTAGTAAAGTGCTAAGCCCACAGCAATAATACATTTTGATACACAGTCATCACTCTACAAGAGACCAAAAATGTTTTAAAGAAAACACCAATATTCCTTATACACATTTTCCCAAAGACAGAATTCAGAGTGAAGCTTCAGGCCTGAAAAATCTGCACTCTCTTTAAAAGGCTATGCATTAGTCAATATTATGTAAGCCAACAGAGAGAGTAAATTTTACAAAATTACTCTAAATCACTTAGCTTTGCTGTACTTTATAACATTTATGTAGCATTTAATATTCTTAGGCCAATATTAAACAAGTTCCCAAGAATCCACACCAATGAGGGCAGGGATCATGAAGAACTAAAGTAAGTACCAGGGAAAACAGAAGAAAGAACCATTTGCTGCATATGGATGTGTCCTTAGAGGGTTTATTTCTCATTCCTGCCTGCAAGCAACATAAGTAGGCTGCCATAACCAAATGAAGAGTTAACATCTCTTCAGAGTTCCATCATTTATTATTTCCTGAACTTAATTTTATATAAATGTAAAATCAGAAAAATTGAAACCTGAACACTTGCTGCAACAATCACATATTTTGAAAAGTAATAGTCAAGTGGTCAGAGATACAAGGTTAGCTGGGAACACAAGCTTCACTTCTCCAGGGATGCCCTATGAATTTCAAAGCACTAAAAACCTACCACACATACTCAGCGGAAAATATGAAAACACTGATAATTCATTCACAGTTATAGTTTTCCCTAAACTTTATCAAGATTCCCCCCAAAAAGGAGCATGTGTTTACTAAGGATGGACTTGATGATGTGAGTCAATTCAGCTATTCATAAACAGGAATAAAAAGATAAAGGTAATAAGAACATTACAGGCATGAGCTGAGCATAGTGGCTCACACTTGTACTCCCAACACTTTCGAAGGCCAAGGTGGGAGAATCACTTGAGGCCAGTAGTTTGAGACTAGCCTGGGCAACACAGTGAGATCCCCATCTCTGAAACTAAAAATTAAAAAAAAAAAAATTCAAAAGAATTTAAAAAGATTCAACTGTAAGACATATTACCAGGCCAATTTACTGTACAAACCTGTAGCCAATCATGCATGTGCTCAATAGAGAGTTCAAAAGGAAGCAGTCAAAAAATGAATTTTAAGGTTTATTTTGAAACCTTATGGTTTATGAAAATGGCCCCACAATCCTGGTAACATTTGAGTGACATGCATTTCATACAGTCCAAAAACATCTGAGTATATTCTTCTCTGGATCAGGCACTGGTGCCAAGATAGGAAACAGAAGCAAATTTTACAAAACAAAAACAGTAAAACTTGTGATTCGACAGCTAGTATCTCAGGTTAGAAGTTGTACCACCACAACCGACAAGCTGCAGCCAGTATTTCCTGCTAAAGATAAACTTTTTGACCCAAGAAAAAGAACTGAATACCACCTTCAGCCTCTGAAATTGCTGCTGTCCTTGCACTGGTGCAACTGGTGGGGCTGGATGAGCGTGACTCTGGACCACCTGGCCTCCATGGGGTTGCACAGCTGTTGGGTGATGATGGCTGCTATGAACTGCTGCTATGGCGGGCCCATGACTGCCGGAGCTCTGTGGCATGGCTGAAACCTGGGGTGAACAGAATACAGACAGGAAACTTCAAGGCTTGTATATTCTTCCCCAAATGTGTCTAAATAACTAACACAAATGTACAAAGATAATTAATTGGAAACCCAAATTTCTGCTGGGCATGATGGCTCACACCTATCTCACCTACATGGGAAGATCGCCTGAACTCAGGAGTTCAAGGCTACAGTGAGCTATGATCATGCCACTGCACTCCAGCTTGGGCCACAGAGTGAGACCACGTCTCTAAAAAGAGAAAAGAAACCCTGGGCAACATAGTGAGACACCATCTCCACAAAAAATGAAAACTTGGCCAGGCGTGGTGACATGTGCCTGTGGTCTCACCTACTCTAGAGGCTAAAGGAGGATTGCTTGAGTCCAGGAGTTGAAGGCCGCAGTGAGCTGTGATCACACCACTGCTCTCTAGCCCGGGTGACAGAATGAGACCCTGTCTCTAAAAACAACAACAACAACAACAACAACAACAACAAAGAAAAGAAAAAGAAGGAAACCCAAATTTTCCACAAAAGGAACTGGTTAAATACATTACAGCCCACCCAAGTTATAACCAAATTATTTGTAGCTATTAAAAATTATATAGTTTAGCTGGGAACAGTGGCTCACACCTGTAACCAGCACTTTGGGAGGCCCAGACAGAAGGTTCACTCGAGTCCAGGAGCTCGAGACCAGCCTGGCAAACGTGGCAAGACCCCGTCTACTAAAAATACCAAAAAAATTAGCTGGATATGGTAACACACATCTGTAATCTCAGCTACTGGGAGGCTGAGGCATGGAAATCACTTGAACCTGGGAGGTGGAGGTTGCAGTCAGCTGAGATCACGCCACTGCATTCCAGCCTAGAAAACAGAGCAAGACTCTGTTTCCAAAAAGAAGAAGAAAAAAAGAATTATATAGTTTATCTCAAACTGTCTGTGGTAAAGGATGAATGTTTTTCTTAAAGTTCCAATCCATCAGGGACCACAACTTTTATAAAAATCCAGTAAAAATAAATTACTATGAAAGTGAAAATAAAAAATACACAAACCCCCCAGGCGTGGTGATTCACGCCTGTAATCCCAGCACTTTGGGAGGCCGAGGCAGGTGGATCACCTGAGGTTGGGAGTTCTTGAGACCACCCTGACCAACATGGAGAAACCCTGTCTCTACTGAAAATACAAAATTAGATGGGCGTGGTGGCGCATGCCTGTAATCCCAGCTACTCAGGAGGCTGAGGCAGAAGAATTGCTTGAACCAGGGAGGTGGAGGTTGCAGTGAGCCGATATCACGCCATCACACTTCAGCCTGGGCAACAAGAGTGAAACTCCATCTCAAAAAACAAAACAACAACAACAACAAAAAAAACATAAACTCGTAATTTTTTTTTCTTGCCCTTTTATTGAGACAGGGTCCCGTTCTCTCACCCAGCCTGGAGTGCAGTGGTACAATCATGGCTCACTGTAGCCTTGACCTCCCCAGGCTCAGATGATCCTCCCATCCCAGCTTCCCGAGTAGCTGGGACTACAGGCATGTACCACCATGCCTGGTTAACTGTCGTACTTTTTGTAGAAACAGGGTTTCACCATGCTGCCCAGGCTGGTCTCGAACTCTTGGGTATGGAGTCCACCTGCCTTGGCCTCCCAAAGTGCTGGGGTTATAGACATAAGCCACTGTGCCCAGACTGTAACTTTCATTACTGGATTTTACAAATAAAAAATGATCATGTCCAATTGCTAGAATAGTTTCTAAACACTCTCAATTTCTATACTTATGCCATTACGAACTCGTAACAAAGGATACAGATTAGCCATTTGTAAGCCACACTTTCAACAGTGATATAGAGATGTATTTGAATATGAAAAAAAGTTCATAATCCACAAGTTGAATGTATTCATGTACTGTATATAGAATTAAACTTTTAAATAGTTCTTTTTTTTTTTTTTTTTTTGAGACGGAGTCTCGCTCTGTGGCCCGCTCACTGCAAGCTCCGCCTCCCGGGTTTACGCCATTCTCCTGCCTCAGCCTCCCGAGCAGCTGGGACTACAGGCGCCTGCCACCTCGCCCGGCTAGTTTTTTGTATTTTTTTAGTAGAGACGGGGTTTCACCGTGTTAGCCAGGATGGTCTCGATCTCCTGACCTCGTGATCCGCCCGACTCGGCCTCCCAAAGTGCTGGGATTACAGGCTTGAGCTACCGCGCCCGGCCTTTTAAATAGTTTTTTAACGCACATTACACTGGGTGACAGAGGAAGACCCTGTCTCAAAAAAATAATGAAAGCACATTACAAAGCGGTATGATAAAAAGATTTTAAACCTTAGACAACTAATATATAGCAAAATGTTAGCATTTAATCTTGTGGTTACAGAATTAAAGATGACTCTTACTTTGTTTCTTTTTGTTTTTTTGTTTTTGAGACAGTCTAGCTCTGTCGCCCAGCCTGGAGTGCAGTAGCACAATCTCGGCTCACTGCAACCTCTGTCTCCCAGGTTCAAGTGATTCTCCTGCCTTAGCCTCCTGAGTAGCTGGGATTACAGGTGCCTGCCACCACACCCGGCTAATTTTTGTATTTTTAGTAGAGACAGGGTTTTACCATGTTGGTCAGACTGGTGTCGAACTCCTGACCTCAAATGATCTACCTGTCTTGGGCTCCCAAAGTGCTGGGCTTACAGGTATGAGCTACCGCGCCCAACCTACTTTGCTTATTTTGCTTATCTTGATTTGCTATGAGCATTATATCTAATGTAAAATAAATTTTTTACCCAAATTGTTGATGGTTTGGCCTCAAACAAATGTCTTTTCTATTCTTTTATCTCAATCTTTCTCTTGTCCTCTTATAAGTTTGAGGAAATAAAAGCCAAAACCACTTTCCTTCTATATCTATTGCAAGAAGTGCTATAAAACATTTTCAGAACTTTTTTCCTTTTTCAGAACTGTTGATCACCACAGAAGACAACAATCTGTCCAAATGCCTGAATGCCCCGTCCCCAAAATAAGGAGACTAAATAACATGAAACTTTCTTTCTCTCAACAATGTTAAGTTTTATACCACAATTTAAAGAGAGAATAAAACTTTTTTCAAATCCTCACATTTATAAAAATTATCCTGGAGGTAGATGAAGAAATGAGAGAGAGGGAGAAACCAAGTGACTATGCATAAATCCACAGAAATGATACAAGGCATATTAAGAGTAAAAAGAAACTATTTAGACAATTCTAAAAGCTCTAATGTACCTCAAAGATGGGCTATTATTCTGAGCTTCTATATTCCAGTATGCATGTTTTTTACAGGGTTTACAGGCTTTTACTAGACTGACTTATACAAGCACATTCTAGTTTCCATTCAGAAGAAATGTAACTATCCCATATGTAGAAAACAGTCATTAACCTGTTTAGATAATGAAAGTAATCACCCAAGGTAAACAAGCAACTTTCTTTTCTTCCAAGTCCTAAAAGATGCCATCTGTTGGCAGTCTTCTGACTGCTGCCCCAGCCCCACAGGAAGGGATCAGACTGCTTCAAGGGGACTCCTGAGGAAGAGTGATGCCTCAGGAATCACCATTTCCTACTTCAGTTGCATTTCCTCTTCTTTGTATTTTTATACTAAATTCCTAGAAATGGAAATGCCAGGTCAAAAACTAACAAAATAATCTGACACAAACTGCCAAATTGTTTTTAAAAAACATTACCTCAGTTTATGGGTACCCCAGTACCCATATATTTTTAAGGTCACTAACAAATGAGGTTGAAGGCCTCTCCAGATCAGTTATATGTTAAAGTAGAAAGATATCCACTATATATTAAATGAAAAGAGCAAACAGCAGACCAGTATGTAAGGTATGATCCAAATTGTACAAAAAGAAAAATGGAAAGGTCAGGCAAGGTGGCTCATGCCTGTAATCCCAGCACTTATTGGGAGGCCGAGGCGGGCAGATCACTTGAGTACAGGAGTTCAAGACCAGCCTGGGCAACATGGCAAAACCCCATCCCTACAGGAAAAATACAAAAATTAGCCAGGTGTGGTGGCATGCATCTGTAGTCCCAACTACTTAGGAGACTGAGGTGCGAGGATTGCTTGAGCCCAGGAGATGAAGGGTGCAGCGAGCTGAGATCATGCCATAGCATTCCAGCCTGGGTGAGAGTGTGACTCTCTCTCAAAGAAAAAAAAAAAAAAAGGTAAATTTAGATAGCTAGATAGATTGATATACATATGCTTGTATATGCATACAAAACTGGATACCCAAGAAATTCACCAGTGGGAGAAAATCTGACACATGACAGAAAAAAGTCATTTTGTATCTTTTTTAAAAAAAAAATCAAAGTGTGGCAGGGCACAGAGGCTCACGCCTATAACCCCAGCACTTGGGGAGGCCAAGGCGGACAGATCACTTGAAACCAGAAGTTTAAGACCAGCCTGGCCAACACGGCAAAACCCTGTCTCTACTAAAAATACAAAAATTAGCCAGGCATGGTGGTGTGCACCTGTAATCCCAGCTACTCAAGAGGCTGGGGCACGAGAATCACTTGAACCTCAGAGCCAGAGGTTGCAGTGAGCCAAGATCATGCCACTGCACTCCAGCTGAGGCGACAGAGCGAGACACCATCTCAAAAAAATAAAATAAGGTCGGGTACAGTGGCTCACGCCTATAATCCCAGCACTTTGGAAGGCAGACACAGGCGGATCACCGGAGGTCGAGACCAGCCTGGCCAGCATAGCGAAACCCCATCTCTACTAAAAATACAAAAATTAGCTGGGTGTGGTGGTGCACGCCTGTAATCCCAGCTGCTCGGGAGGCTGAGGCAAGAGAATTGCTTCAACCTAGGAGGCAGAGGCTGCAGTGAGCCAAGACTGCACCATTGCACTCCAGCCTGGGCAACAGACAGAGATTCTGTCTCAAAAAAAAGAAAATAAATAAAATAGACTAGGCGTGGTGGCTCATGCCTGTAATCCCGGTACTTTGTAAGGCCAAGAGGAGCGGATCACCTGAGGTCAGGAGTTCGAGACCAGTCTGGCCCACATGGGGAAACCCCATCTCTAGTAAAAATACAAAAAATTAGCCAGGCATGGCAGCAGGTGCATGTAATCCCAGCTACTCGGGAGGCTGAGGCAGGAGAATTGCTTGAGCCCAGGAGGCAGAGGCTGCAGTGGGCCGAGATCACACCACCGCACTCCAGCCTGGGCAATAAGAGCAAAACTCTGTCTCAAAAAAAAAAAAAAGAAAAAAGAAAAAAGAAAAAAAAAACTTAAGTGATATATTACTTTCACAATAAAAAAGGGCAAAAACCAAATTTCTTCACTTCTACAAAACAGAGTAACAGATGATCAGTGTTGGTCAGGACATAGAACAACAGGAATATACAATGCTTGGGGGAACTTGCTAAAGATGCATATACCCTGTGACACAGCAATCCCTTTCACAGGTACTTGACAAACTCCTGTATGTCCTCAAACCTGCTGACTGGTTTGCAACAGGGTAAGGAGTTTGCACCACAATGTAAATCAGCTATGGCAGACCCTTGAATAACACGAGTTTTTGTTTTGTTTTTAAGGAGACAGGGTCTTGCACTGTTGTCCAGTCTGAAGTACAGTTGCTTGATCACAGCTCACTGCAGCCTTGACTTCCTGGGCTTGAGCAATCCTCTCACCTCAGTCTCCCAGGTAGCTAGGACTACAGATGCACATCACTATGCCTGGCTAATTTTTTATTTATTTATTTAAATTAATTAATTAATTCTTTCTTTTTGAGACAAGTTCACACTCTGTCACTCATGCTGGGTGCGGTAGCATATTCACTGGAGCCTCAACCTCCCAGGCTCAAATGATCCTCCCACCTCAGCATCCCAAGCAGCTGGGAACACAAGTGTGCACCATTACGCCCTGCTAATCTTTGTTTATTTTTAGGAGAGATGGGGCTTGCTATCTTGCCCAAGCTGATCTCTAACTCCTTGGCTCAGGCCATCCTCATGCTTCCAACTTCCCCAAGTGTTGGGATTATGGGTGCAAGCCACTGCACTCAGCAACAACACAAGTCCACTTACACGTGGATTTTCTCCCACCTCTGCCACCCCTGAGATGGCCAGACTAACCCTTCATCATCTTTCTCCCTCCTCCTCAGCCTACTCAATGTGAAGACAAGGATGAAGACCTTTATGATGATCCACTTCCACTTAATAAACAGTAGATATATTTTCTCTTCCTTACGATTTTCTTAGTATTTTCTTTCTTCTAGATTATTTTAAGAATACAGTATATGACAAATATACAAAATACATGTTAATCAACCATTTATGTTATCGGTAAAGCTTCTGAACAACAACAGGCTATTTGTATTTAAGTTTTGGGGAGTCAAAAATTATACATGGGCCGGACACAGTGGCTCAGACTTGTAATCCCAGCTCTTTGGGAGGCTGAGGCGGGAGGATAGCTTGTGGTGCGCACCTAGTCCTAGCTACTAGGGAGGCTGGGCACGGGAGGACTGCTTGAGCCCCGGAGTTCGAGGCTGCAGTGAGTCATGATCACACCACTGCACTCCAGCAGGAGCCACAGAGCAAGACCCTATTTCCAAAAAAAAAAAAAAAAAAGAAAGAAAAGAAAAAAGTTATACATGTATTTTTGACTGCATGGGGGAGGGGGGCGGTCAGTGCCTCAACTCCCACACTGTCCAAGAGTCAGTCATATTTCACTATAATGATGTTTAATTCACCTGTCTTTTTAAAAAATAAATAGCAAAACTGTCTTAATAAGTGCATTGATTTAAATTCTGGCACAAGCTTCTTATTTTGTCATGAATTGCCAATGAGTGCACTAAGAGAATATCAGAATGTTCACAGCAGCACCTTTGTAAAAGCAAAAACCTGGAAACAGCCCAATAGTCCAACGGTAGAATTGACAAATAAATTAAGTATATGCATATAATTTACACTAGAGTGAAAATGGTAGAATTACAGCGATCTATAAAAATGTGAGTTTTTTTAAAAAGTGAGTCAAAGAAGAAAATGTTTCCATTTATATAAAAGTTCAGAAATATCAAAACTAAACAATTATGTTAGTTTTTTTTTTAAGTAAATAAAGTCAAGGGAATGATAAATACAAAGTTTAGATTAGTGGCTACCTCTGAAGGGAGGGAAAAGAAGGGAGCAGAGTGGGATATGCAGAGAACTTCAAAGGTCATGACAACATTCTTTTTTTTTTTATAAATTTGTATGGTGAGTTCACAATTTTTTTTTTTAACTTTACACATTCTCAACAATTTTTAAATATCTAACAGTATTAAAAAAATGTTTTATAACTGCCTAAAATCACTATTCCTCCTCCCTCATTCTAGTCCCTTGGTTCGCTCCAGCTTACCTGGTAGCTGGGTGTTACAGAGTACTGAATTCCCGTGGCTGACTGCATGGTCTCAGACACTGCTTCATACACAGGAGGGGCAGGGGCAAGCACCCGGTGCTGGTGAGGAAAAGCCTCTGTGCTGCCAGGGATCCGACGCTGCTGGGCTGCATACACCGGTGACTCCTGGTCATCCAAACGCCGCTTCATTCTGCGCTCATGCTCAGGGATGCACTACAAAACCTGCAGAAACCAAAAGCAATAGCATGCAAGTCAATTCTCACTCCAGTATGATGTATGTAACTTAGGACCAGTCGCCCAAGTTTAGTAAAAGCCTGACTCCCAGAACTGATCATCTGTTTCATCTTAGTGATGTTTAAGTGTATGTGGGCATACTGCCCAACCACAGTGAACAAGTTATAAATGAAAAACACATTTAAATAACATAGTTTTAATTAATTTGGTACTGTGAAGTTGAAAAATAGGCTCCAATTTAAAAATACAAACACAACCTTTTATCCCATTATTCTCTAGTTTTCTCCTCCAGTGCTATTACTCCTAATATTAATTACATATCCACACGCTGCAAAAATATTCAAGCACTTCTTAAATCCTCTCAAAACCTACTACTATAATTGTGGTCTAATTTAAAATTTGTTTCAACAATTAAAATGGTATCATGGAAAGAACACTGTGCCAGGAATGGGAAGACAAAGATTCTAGACTTGCCAGTTTAAAATGCTATATAATTTCAACAAGTTCCCCGTTCTATATGAATTTGTTTCTCCAATTATAAAATAAGAAAGTTGGAACAGATCACGCCTAAGTTTTCTTCTGGTTCTAACAGTTATAAGAAGAGATTCTCTTAGCTTAATAATACCTCTGTGGGAGACAATTTCCTTCCTGCAGGACACAAAAAGTCTATGAACATTTGGCCCAGGAATCTACTTGGGTCTTCGGAGTCTTTCCACATCAGTATCACTAACACAAGCGTAACACACCATCAGTGAGAAAGAATGCATCAGCCATCCAAAGAAAAAAGGCCCCACCACTTTTCCAGTCCCCAAAAAATATCTTAAATAAGACACCACTGCTATGGAAAGAAGATAAAAATTACAGTAATAGTGGGAGATTTGGCAAACCACTCCCCTCATCTAAAGTAAAGTACGTTAAAAAATAATAATAATCTTTACCTAATTCTTAAGTCTACCCAAGATCTTTTCTTTATCCTCTGGGAACACACAAACCCTGAAGGGAAAGTAGTCTTTACAAGGACTCTCCATGGCTGTTTCACCTTTTCTTTGTCCTCACGATAGTCCTCAATCTGGCCGCCACTCTAATCCTTAGATATGAAATCCTGTCTCAGGTTTTTCTCACATTTCACACACCTAAGTGGGAACCTGACACAGCAGCACAACTGATTAATTTGCAAGCTGGCCACTTTTATCTTTCTGTAAACTCGAGCCACAAATACACTCTCTGTGGCCTATATAACTTCAGACTAAGTCTCTCAGCTTTGTGTGTGATAATATGTGGAACTCAGTTAAATGGAGTTGAGAACGTTTCTGACAGTTGCTGATAAGTAATTTAAAATGTCTTAGCTAGTTATGCTTTCCTAGGTTTTTCTGGTACGAAGCAGCATGTTTAGCTTAGTATTCCAAAAGCTTTTAGAGATATTAAGAGGTTGAGAATATAGATTTATGCATGCTATTTGATATTTGAAGAGCCACTAATCAACTACAAACACTAAACCTCAACGTGCTTTGGGATGAGGAACTGAGTCTAATCATAGGTAGAATAAAATGTCTTTTTGGCTATTTCTTATATATGTTCATGACTTTCAGTGGTTTGGTCTTGGGTTCTGTTGGTTGAAAACTGATGCTTAACTCATCTGAGACTAACCTCTGTAACCAAAAATGAAGTCAATACTTTATAGGCTGGATGCAGTGGCTCACACCTGTAATCCTAGAACTTTGGGAAGCTGAGGCAGGCAGATCACCTAAGGTCATGAGTTCAGGACCAGCCTGGCCAACACAGTGAAATGGTGTCTCTAGTAAAAATATGAAAATTAGCCAGGCGTGATGGCGCACATCTGTAATCCCTGCTACTTGGGAGGCTAAGGCACGAGAATCGCTTGAATCCAGGAGTCAGAGGCTGCAGTGAGTGGAGGTCCCGCCGCTGCACTCCAGCCTGGGCAACAGACTGCAAATCTGTCTCAAAACAAAACAAAAACAAAAAACAATTATAGAAATGTTATGATAGGGCAGCACTGGGTTTAAAAAAAAAAACTTTATAGGCTGGTCACAGTGGCTCACACCTGTAATCTCAGCACTTCGGGAGGCCGTGGTGGATGGATCACCTGAGGTCAGGAGTTTGAGACCAGCCAGGCCAACATGGTGAAACCCTGTTTCTACTAAAAATACAAAATTAGCCGGGCATGATGGCATGTGCCTGTAATCCCGGCTACTCAGGAGGCTGAGGCAGGAGAATCGCTTGAACCTGGGAGGAGGAGGTTGCAGTGAGCGAGATTGCACCACTACACTACAGGCTGGGCGACAGAGCAACTCTGTCTCAAAAAACAACAACAACAAAAAAAACTTTATAAATAATAAGCCAAAATCAGATGTGAAGAGCACAGCACGACTATAGAAAAAACACCAGAGTACCTTTTAAGAACTGGATTCTATCGGATGGGAGAATGTTTGAGGGCAAAAAATAAAAACAAACAAAAAAGAACTGGATTCTACTCCAAACTCTATCTACCATGAAGCTTTCTAATTTTGGCCCTATTTTCAAACAGGGGCAAAAGGAGGGGATCAGCCTACATTAGTGATTTCCAAATGCTGGTTTATGAACCATAAGGAAAAAGAAGAAGTGAGCTTTTCATAGATTAAGTATCACAGTACTATGGTCTATTCTGATATCATATCCTATCTTTTGGCTGTTAAAATATCGTTTGTTTTATAAAGCGACTGGGATTTCATATGGTACTTAACTTCATCCACCTCCAGAGTTTGCTTTCCATACCACCTCTACAACACTGCAGAGGCTGAACTTTCTCTGAACCATACTTTATTTCTTTAACAATTACCACTCACAGTTCTATTCCTAACTCTCTCTCTCAAATACATTGCTTCCACTCTAATCATACCCCTTGTTTCAGGGCCTGATCATCCTTCACAACAACCTTATAAAGCAAGGTGTTCTCTAATTTATGAATGAGGAAATTGAAACACAAAGATTAAGTAAACCGCCCAAGGTTGCACAGCTAGTAAGAGGCAAAGCTGGGATATAAATCCAGGAAATCTGTCTCCAGAGCCTGGTTCTTAACTACTTCACTACCTTACCTCTCACAGAAGAGAAGAAATGAAGGAAGAGTCAGTCTCTTTACTTATTTAAGGTACACATGCAGGGAGCAAGTTCAGCTGTTTTTAACCTTTCACACACTTAGCTAACTCATCCTTCTTCAGCCTAAACCTAATAAAGCAGAAATGCTTCAGTAGCATTCATTCATTAAAAGCAAATGCTTAGTGAGTAGATATGAAGTCCATAGATGATTTCAGCCCTTGCCCTCTAAAAGTATAAAAACTAGTTGGGGAAACCATACATAGTCTCACTAGTAATAAAAAATGTGTAAAGTAGGCCGGGCGCAGTGGCTCATGCCTGTAATCTCAGCACTTTGGGAGGCCGAGGGGGGCAGATCACTTGAGGTCAGGAGTTCAAGACCATCCTGGCCAACATGGTGAAACCCTCCCTCTACTAAAAATACAAAAATTAGCCGGGTGTGGTGGTGGGCGCCTGTAATCCCAGCTACTCAGAGGCTGAGACATGAGAATCACTTGAACCTGGGAGGCGGAGGTTGCAGTGAGCTGAGATGACGCCATTGCACTCCAGCCTGGGCAACAGAGCGGAACTAAGTCTCAAAATAAATAAATAAATAAAAAAGGCTGGGCACCATGGCTCACACCTGCAATCCCAGCACTTTGGTTGGCCGAGGTGAACGGATCATCTGAGGTCGGGAGTTCGAGACCAGCCTGATCAACATGGAGAAACTCCGTCTCTACTAAAAATATAAAATTAGCCGGGTGTGGTGGTGCATGCCTGTCATCCCAGCTACTCCAGAGGCTGAGGCAGGAGAATTGCTTGAACCTGGAAGGCAGAGGTTGCAGTGAGCCGAGATCACGCCATTGCACTCCATCCTGGGCAACAAGAGCAAAACTCCGCCTCGGGGGGGAAAAAAAGTAATCTACTCCAAAGCAATTTAAAAAAAAAATGATGCAGTGTGGGTAAGGATACAGGGAAACACTGATGGAGGAGGCTTTAATTGGTACAGCCTATTTAGTTGGCAACTTGTAGGTATTTATTAAAATTTTAAATGTGCATACCCATTCCATGTATTATGGAAAACTATGTAAGAATCAGATCAAAGTTGATCCACAAATATAAATAATGAACGCTAAAACATACTAGATTTTGGAATACTAAAACTAGCACTTCCACTTTCAGGTCTCTATCCTACACATCTGCCAAGTATATTTATTGCAGCAAAGTATGAAAATCTAAACGTATATCAATAGCTAAATAAACGTGATCATGCATATTATGCAAAACTGTGTAGGAATCAGAAAGATCAGGGTTTATCCACAAGTACAAAGAATGAACTCTAAGACATACTAAGTGAAAACAGCAGGCTAGGTCGGATACGGGGGCTTACACCTATAATTCCAGCACTTTGGAAGGCCAAGGCGGGTGGATCACCTGAGGTCGGGAGTTCGAGACCAACCTGACCTACATGGAGAAACCCTGTCTCTACTAAAAACACACAAACATTAGCTGGGCGTGGTGGTGCATGCCTGTAATCCCAGCTACTCGGGAGGCTGAGGCAGGAGAATCGCTGAACCCAGGAAGTGGAGGTTGAGGTGAGCCAAGACGGTGCCACTGCACATTCCAGCCTGGGTAACAAGAGTGAAACTACAGTTCCAAAAAAAGAAAAAAAAAAAGAAGAAAACAGTAAGCTGTGGAATACATATAGCATGATCTCATGTATGTATACACACACAAAACGTACTAAAGATTTGTACATTTTATTATATGCAATATTTGCATCGAAAGAAAAATGTGGCTGGGCACAGTGACTCATGCCTGTAATCTCAACACTTTGGGAAGCTGAGGCTCAAGGATGGCTTGAGCCCAGGAGCTCGAGACCAGTCTGGGCAACAATGGGATGACCCTGTCTCTACAAAATAAAAAAAAATTTTAGCTGGAAATGGTGGTGTACAACTATGGTACTAGCTACTCCACGGACTGAGGTGGAAGGATCGCTTGACCTCAGAAGTTGAGTTTGCAAGGTTGTAGTGAGCAGTGATCATGTCACTGCATTCCAGCCTGGGCAACAGAGTGAGACACCGAGACTCCGTCTCAAAAAAAAAAAAAAAAAAAAAAAAAAAAAAAAAAACATGCTAGCGAGGCACAGTGGCTCACAAAGTGCCTGTAATCCCAGTACTTTGGGAGGCCGAAGCAGGTGAATCTCTTAAGCACCGGAGTTCAAGACCAGCCTGGACAACATAGCGAGACTGTCTCTACAAAAAATACAAAATTAGCCATGCATGGTGGCATGCACCTGTAGTCCCAGCTATTTAGGGGGCTGAGATGGGAGGATCATGTGAGCCCAGGAGACAGAGGTTGAGGTAAGCTGAAATCTTGCTACTGCACTCCAGCCTGGGCAAAAAAGAAAAATGCTAAAAACAATATTAAACTCTAGATAATGATAAACATGCTCAAGTACTAAGATGAAGAATACTAATGTCTGCAATTTATTTTGAAATACATCAAAAAATTAGATTCATTGATGGAGGGATGGATAGGTGGACACGCATATGTTAAACCAAGTAGTAGAAAAATGATAATGGTAAAATCTAGGTAGTGTGTATATGGGTGTTCATTATATTTACTAAAATTCTATCAACTTTGTTGTATATTTGGAAATTTTCTTGATAAAGTCTTGGAAAAAAAAAATCCACAGATTCTGAGGGTTAGGGGGAAAAAAAAAAAAAAAACAGGAAGAAAAGCCAACAATACAAACCAGCTCCTGAGTGGAAAAAATAAGTACTATAAATTGGGAAAGGGGTACAGACAGGTACACTTGGGAAGACTCTATAAAGGTAAATAATCAGCTACATCTTGAAAATTAGAGATGAATTAGAACACAGGGGTATAGAGCATGAAATTAAAATATTATAGTAAGTTTAGACGTATAGGCAATAGTTATTTACAATCTTTGCCAAGTCATTCATCCCACAAGTAATTAGCAAGTGTATACGTCATACCTGGCGCTGTGCGGAGGGTTAGAAGTCCAGCACTAAGTCAGAGATTTCCTCCCTGACAACAGCCAAGTCTTCCATATATGACTGCTATCAGCTGACATCCTCCTCGCAAGAATCCTGTCAGATAGGCAGTCCCAGAACCCTCCTTTCTTTTTTTTTTGCAATAGTATACCATTATGTCCACCAGGCTGGAGTGCAGCAGTGCAATCATGGCTCACTGCATCCCCAATCTCCTGGGCTCAAGTAATCCTCCCACCTCAGCCTCCCGAGTAGCTGGGACATAGGCAGCGCCACCATATCTGGCTAACTTTTGTATTTTGTACAGACAGGGTCTCGCTATGCTGCCCAGGGTGGTCTCGAACTCCTGGCCTCAAACAATTCTCCTGCCTTGGCCTCCCAAAATGCTGGGAGTATAGGCATGAGCCACTGCGACCAGTCAGAACCCTCTTCTTTTGAGGGAAACTGATACTCAAATAACTTGTTCAAGGTCACATACCTAGCTAAAGGAGCAAGAGGTTGAATTCTTCCTCCTTGGAATATATGACCAATCTAAAGTAGAAACACTGGACAGATCATAAAACCACGCTTGCAGAGGGGTACAGTATAATTCTAGAATATAAAATATTTGAAAACCAAACGATGGAACCACAAAGTCAGTCACAAAAGTATTGTCAAGTCCTGCTTTAGCCAACATGGTTGGTCTCCAACTGTTTCAAATTTGGAGTTTACAGTACTATCGGAAGTCTAGTCTATGAAAACATAAAAAGAAAAAAAACAACAGCACTTTGACGTACAGAAACTATGGAGAGAAGACTAAATAATGGCAGCAGAACATTTAAAAGTCACCTGGCGGGCACAGTGGCTTGTGCCTGTAATCCTAGCACTTTGGGTGACTGAAGAGGATCATTTGAGGCCAGCAGGTGGAGGTTACATTAACCAAGATTGCACCACTGCACTCCAGCCTGAGTGACAGAGGAAGATCCCGAACACACACACACAAAAAAACAACTACAGGTCCTAAAAGTCACCTGGCCATGTGTTATACTAAAAGGTGGGGGCTGGGCATGGTGGCTTACACCTGTAATCCTAGCACTTTGGGAGGCTGAGGCGGGCAGATCACTTGAGGTCAGGAGTTCTAAACCAGTCTGGCCAACATGGTGAAACCCTGTCTTTACTAAAATACGAAAAACAAATTAGCCGGGTGTGGTTGTGGGTGCCTGTAACCTCACCTACTCAGGAGGCTGAGACACAAGAATCACTTGAACCCAGGGTGTGGAGGTTGCAGTGAGCCGAGATCGCTCACTGCATTCTAGCCTGGTCAACAGACCAAGACTCCATCTCAAAAACAAACAAACAAAAAACGGGTGGGATGCTGGGTGTAGTGGCTCACATATGTAACCCTAGCACTTTGGGAGGCCGTGGTGGGAGGATTGCTTGAGTCCAGGAGTTTGAGATGAGCCTGGGCAACAAAGTGAGACACCATATCTACAAAAAAATTTAAAAATTAGCTGGGCATGGTAGTGAGAGCCTGTAGTCCTTGTTGCTTAGGAAGCTGAGGTGGGAGGATCACTTGAGCCTGGGAGGTTGAGGCTATAGGTAGCTGTGATTATGCCACTGTACTCCAGCATGGGTGATGGAATAAGACCCTGTCTCAAAAAAAACAAAAGTCTATCCCAGTCAGTTTGTTTAAATGCATACTCTTAGAACAAAAAATAAAATAAATAAATAAATAAATGCATACTCCTTATTTTTTATAAATTCATACCCTTGATATAATGGAAAGTTTCTCTTCAAAAGCAAACTTCTATCAAAGTTATTAAGTCAATGTAACTTCAACCCAGTGCAAATTTGAGTAGTCTAATTCAAAATTTGTCCAAAAGTCCACCTCTGGTTTAAAATCTGCTAAGAAAGAATCTATTACAGAATGAAAGGCACTCTATTTAGATTTCCTATAGTGATTAGAATTATTACTTCACAAAATTAACAACCAGCTCTTCTCAAAAGACACCGTTAGATCTAATATCCAAGCCTCCTTTGAACTCAGTTTTTACATTCTTCTAATGCAGCGGTCCTCAACTAGGGGAGATTCTGCCTCCCCAGGGCACATGTAGTAATGATGGAAGACATTTTTGGTTGTCACAACTCAGGAGGATGGAGTGCTACTGACATCTCACAGGTATTGTAAAAGGATGTTGTCAAACATCCTACAATGCACATGACAGTCTCCTCACAACAAATTATTTGGCCCCAAATGTCAACAGTGTGCCAAAGTTGAGAAACCTAAATCTAATCACAACCCCAACTGTCGTGTGTGTGTGTGTGTGTGTGTGTGTGTGTGTGTATATATATATATTATTTTTTAGATAGAGTCTTGCTCTGTTGCCCAGGCTGGAGTGCAGTGGCGCAATCTTGGCTCACTGCAAGCTCCACCTCCCAGGTTCACACCATTCTGCGGCCTCAGCCTCCTGAGTAGCTGGGACTACAGGTGCCTGCCACCACGCCCGGCTAATTGTTTTTTGTGTTTTTTTTTAGTAGAGACGGGGTTTTACCGTGTTAGCCAGGATGGTCTCAATCTCCTGACCTCGTGATACGCCCGCCTCACCCTCCCAAAGTGCTGGGATTACAGGCGTGAGCCACTGCTCCCGGCCTTGTCATGTATCTTTTGTGAGCTTTGGTGGGATTATCTTAGGCTGTGGCTTGACAAATTATACTAAGGTAGTCCAGGACAGTCATCTTGGTTATGGAACGACATCAATGCTTTTTTTTTTTAAGACAAAGTTTCACTCTTGTTGCCCAGACTGGAGTGCAATGGTGTGGTCTTGGCTCACTGGGAATTCTGCCTCCTAGGTTTACGTGATTCTCCTGCCTCAGCCTCCCAAGTAGCTGCAATTACAGGCACCTGCCACCACACCTGGCTAATCTTTGTATTTTTAGTAGATATGAGGTTTCACCATGTTGGCCAGGCTAGTCTGGAGCTCCTGACCTCAGGTGATCCACCCGCCTCAGCCTCCCAAAGTGCTGGGATTACAGTCGTGAGCCACTGCACCTGACCATCAATGCTTCTTTTACGGCATATGATACACCTTTAACCTGCATTATACCATTACACATTGGCCAGACACTCTGGCCTAGAGTTTTTTAGAACTCTTTTTTTACGCCTGGTCCCCTTTCATCCTTTTCTTGGTTTACTGTCAAGTTTGATCTGTAAAACTGTTCTGACTCAAAATTTTACAGCTGTTCTGATACCATAATGCTCATTGAGTCTATAAAAATAAAAATAAAAAATAAGGCCAGGTGTGGTGGCTCACACCTGTAATTCCAGCACTTTGGGAGGC